>NC_092224.1:39266848-39474348 GCF_036320965.1 Panulirus ornatus
ACCCTTGTGTGGCTGGAGCTCAGCCAGGCTAATTATATTTGATCAGGGGGGCGTTGTGGGGGGGGGGGGATATAGCGTGACCGTTTAGCTTTTTTCTTCTTGGCTCAACCGAAAATGGGGAGAGGGAAGGCTTCTAGTTGATGGAATATTGGGCCATGGAACTGGGGGGAATTGAGAAGGAGGGGATAGTTAATATGGAAGAGAGATTGAAGAAATTTTGCGAGTATTAATGAACAAAGTAGTATTTAGGAGAAGGATTAACAAGGTGAGCGAAGATCGCGAGAAACAATAGCAAAGAACAAACAAAAATAATGATAGAATAGTAGACAATATCATCATCTAACATCATCAACATTGACGCAAGTGATGGGTTATTGCCGAGTGACCTTCGTCCATTGATAGCCACTAAATGCAACCTCATATACACGTGCCGTATCCATCTCTGCCAACATTCAGCTGTGAGGCACGCACCAGCCTCATTATCACACTCATTTTTTATTCATTCCACCACGAGTATGGACGCGGCTGCACTTGACACACCAGCACTCGACCTGTTGCAAACTATTGCAATTTATTTTAGTTAGTTGTCGACGCACTGGAGGCTGTTGCTGACCGCTCTAGTCAGTGTTCTAACCCATGGAAGTTCTTGGTCGTGCAACAGCCATACTTGACTCGGAGGAAGGAGATGCACCTCGCTCCCGTTACTGGACTGGTGGGAGATTGTACACTCGAGCGTCCACATGTTTACTGGTTGTAATTTGTAATGTTGTAATTTGTGTAATTTGTGATATGAATCCTGAATGATCGCATGGGTAATATTAGCAAGGGGTTCCCTGTAATATATACCATATACTCTGTCGTATATCGTCTCTTTGTCTGTTTGGAGAGAGAGAGAGAGAGAGAGAGAGAGAGAGAGAGAGAGAGAGAGAGAGAGAGAGAGAGAGAGAGAGAGAGAGAGAGAGAGTATCCTAATCCTAACCTAAACTATGCAGAATAGATATGTAGTTGGCATTACATTATGAGCCAATAGATCGGTGAAACGGACCCAGAGAAGCAGGAAAGCAAGTGAAGTGTTTGCGTTATTAACTGGTGATCTCATCAGTGCAGTTTACACTGAGCAGTTTAACCTGACCTTCCTGATGATAGTTATATACTCCGACGGTAAACTGTGCTATCAACACAACAATGGCTCTCATTTTGGATTAATCCGTAGCTTCATTTACTCATAGAATCAGATGAAACAAATTGAAAAAATTGAAGTTTTCAAGTTAACAGGAAGTAACACAAGCGTATAAACATGTTGGTTATGTGAGACTTAACTGACTTTATCTATCAAAGGAGGAAACGAAATATGGAAATATTTAACAGAAGTACATAATGATTTGCCGGAAGCGAATGAAATTAAAGAGCTATTTATGTAACATCGGGAAACAATGAAGCGATTGAACAAAACAGATCAATATGATACAGTGCAAAGATATTACACATGAAACAAAATTACTTCATGATTAGTCTGCGCTTTCTCGGTATCCAAGACATTATTTTTCTTATCAATACATCTTGTATTCGTTTGGATTTTTCTGTTACTATTACTATCATTATCTTTTCTGTCGGGTATAACCATGCCAGGTGGACACTCTTCATAAGCAGGTGCACAAGAATATCATCATAGTTAGATGATACATATAGTCAACTTCCTTTCTCTGAGTTCCTTTCAGTGTGCGTCATCAGTGTTTTTCATCAACCAGGAATAAGTCTGAGAACAGACATACAGAAAGTATATGATGAGTCATGAACACTTATATCTTTATCATCACCGATATAAGACTTAAGGATAGGCATTCCCATACATGGTTGTTACTCTACAAGTGTTTTCATGTATATCATAATGTATTTATCATAACATTTCTATCTGTCCCTGTGGATATGTAGTTGAGATATCTATCAGTATCGTTTGTCTCATAGAATTATTCACACGGGTTTCAATATAGGGACAACATACTCCTAATCGTAGAACAAAACGGAAATATAGAAATCAGGAAAATAATCTGTCACATTGTTCCAGGGGTTGGCAGCTAAACACATAGGTAATGACTGTGATACGTCTAGTTTGTCCCTATGTGATATTTAGAAAAACTAACAATACCCTAGCGATCTTTCGGAAAGTTGCCCAGAATGAGCCAACAGCATTGTCCTCTGTAACTCATTTTCTCAGAACATTATAATGTGAACGACCTCTCTTTTTTCTTTATTCCATATGGTAATGATCAGATGTCAGTATATGTTCCACTTAAAGATAAGAAAATAAAGACACGTCAGCGATAAGTTACGGACAAACATAACATGATTACATCTGTGTCAATCACTTGGGTTTCTCAAAGGTCCCGATTCACAGAAGGAATTCACTATTTACGTTTAGTTCTGCGTGTGTTCATGTTGCGAGACACGACCTTGCATACACATACCTATAACTCTGGAGCCCAGGAGACCTCTGGACACACGGGCATGCGTAGAGAACATGATGTCATGCAATCTGAACATTTGTTGAACAATGAGATAATAATTCTAACTGTGAGTCCGGAATTTTCAGTCTTCGTGTGTACGTTGTGGTCTAAACTAAGGTTTCTGTGCTACTGGATAACCAGTGTCTGGGTATTTTTCAGCCATTAGAAGGTAAACTATCACTTACTGCATCGTTCTCACTTTAACTGGTACTTCGCTGAGACTTTCTTGTAGCAGATATAGTGTTTCAGATTATTCTCATGATATACTTAGCAAATTCTAACCACTGAAACTCATGATCAGAACTGACTTAAGTAATTAATCAGTCTTACCGAACTGCTCTAAATTTGAGTTTGTGTCGAGAAATTCATCAACATATTTTTCCCCTTCCATACCTTTGGAAACTGGAAAAAATTCACCCGTGATTTTTTCAAAAAAGTTTCGTCATCAATTTTCAGCTTAAGTGTAGCTTCAACTTTCCATAGCTTCTGCTAGTCTGTGGAACCACAAGGCATAAAAATGCAACACTCCTGGCACGATTATTCATTGCAGGGAAGACGAACATAAACAAGTGAACAACGTTTTCTCGTAAAGTCTCCTGAAGGTGCTGCTCATCATTCGACTTTTTGAAGTTCCTTTTAACTTCGTCGTAACTTTTCTTGCAATGAAGGATGATCTTTAGATCTTTTCAACTATCGTCTGTTGCTCTGACTTCTGTATCCAAGGTCTCAGAATCTTAACCTTATATAATACCATTAAGCATCTTGAAACTAAAGTTCCTCTCTGTGATCATCTACGTGACTCACAAGTGGAGTTCCACTGGTGACACCATTTCCTGTCATATTCATACCTAGTTATCTGGGTGAACTGGGGGAATCCTTTGTCATGGTTCTTGATGCATTGAACATTTTGGATAGAGAATGACGTCGGGGGTTCCATCTCCTAATTCCCGTCTGTTGGATTCCCTTCCTCATTCTGTATCCTCACATCTAGCATCTTCTGCGGCTGATTGATCTCCGTAACTCTAGCCTTGTCAACAATGATGTCTCCAGCTGCGTGTCTGGTGTAATACGACTCTGTTACTCGAAGTATTATTGATGATATTTCTTCAACAGACAGCCTCTCCCTTAATGACGACCTAGCACTGAATTCTTACACTTCTCTCAGATCCTCTCTGTTCTTTCTTGTTCACCCCATGTGCCTTGTCACAACCTCCTCTGTATACTCGGACCTAGATAGGATTTCCCAGTGGGGGAGACGCAACCTAGTTAGGTTTAATGCATCTAAAACCAATTTCTGCCCAACCCTCAGACTTTTCCCATCTCCTCTGACGACTCTGTAATGCCATTACAAAGGACTGATACGTCCTTGTGTAGAGTACTGCTCTTACATCTGATATGGTTCTGTGCTCTTCAGCTTATCATACAGACTCGAGTCCAAGACAGTCTGGTCTCAGACCATGACTCACGTGCTTTACTCCTAGAAACGTGGTATAATCTTTCTTCCACCCAAGATTTTGGTTGCTTTTTGCACTTCCACCAGTAGCCTAATCCCGTTACAATCAGCGAGCTACCGCCTGACGCTTGCATTCAATTCCCTCAGCAGTTGCGTTAATTCAGCGCAACTTAGTGAGTCGCTTGCGTGTGATTCTGTTCTGTTTGTTTTTAAATAGGAGAGATTTTCACACGCGTTGCCCCGTCTCTTAACGTACCATCTTCTATATGTGTAGACACACACACACATAGACACACACATACACACACACACACCAACCTACGCCAAGCAAGTATCGATCGACCAGTTCAGAGGGGATGATGAACAGCGCAAGTGGCAGTGGAGCCGATATATATATATGAAACCCAGCCATATGGCTGGCAATACCGAGATTGAAACTGATCGTTCCGTCTGACCTGAGGCGCTCATAACTCTTGCCACAGTCACACAACAATTGAAAACCAATCCAAACTCTTCCCATTCGTCAGGAATCGACAATTTTCACCGTCAGTAAGATGAGAGTCAGGCTGATAATTATGTCCTGATGAACAGACTTGATCATACCGACAGAACCAAGTCACTCAGAACCTCCGAGTTTCACGAGTTTTCCCGAGTTGACACTTGAGGACAAGTGGCCAGCAGTCCGTTATCAACAGACGGGAGAGAGACATTACTATGATCCCGAGACTGTCGCTGGAACCACTTGCTCAGCACACCCGCTCAACCAGATTTGAAGAACGTTATCTTGTATCAGCACTCAACCCTACTCGTTGTTAAATTCTGCTGCTGAGTGATCGTCTGAGGTTATAATTGCATTCCGCTGCTGAGTGATCGTCTGAGGATATAACTGAGTGAGACTTCTTCTGCGCCACACCTCAGGACTACCTTAGCAACGGCGTCCGACATAATGAGATCCAGGTATTCAGGTTCCTCAGGAGCTGGGTACTATATTCATCCCTCTCAGTGGGTGCCGTTACTCTCCTCTGTGGTGGGCGCCGTCACTGTCTTATCACTCCACGGATAGATATTTTCTTACTCTGCGGAAACCTGGAAACCCACCCGGCGGCTGGTGACATAAACCACGTAATACAATCTCGTAAGAATGTGAGGAGAATCTTACTACGTACTTCAGTGGCACGTGATCAACGCGCCCTTCTTGCTCACATGCGGTGTGTTGTCTGTCCCACAAAAGGTGATATCGGCTGCCAGTTTCCTCGCTTCGGAGATAACATTGAAGTGCACTAATTAAACCTCGGCTTTATGCCAGCTATGGCAAACAACTCCATTCTCCTGTGTCAGTGAATAAGGAGAATTGTGACTGCTGCTTTTGAGAACAGACAACTCGTCCAATAAATGTTGCAGTGAAACTGAAGCCAAGATCAAGTGAATTTTTTCAAGCAAAATGGCGAGACGAGATTTCATCATTTTCTCTTCATGAAGCTCAGTCACTCTGCTCTGTGTTTCTAAAGTATCGCGCCAAAGATATTCCAAGACGTTCATGGAACTATAAATCTTGACGGGTGGATCTGAGATGCGCAGACGACGTGCTGTCTCTTATATATATACATAGCTCCCACTTTATGAAGCAAGGATACATTCTGCAGTCACACCAACCATCAACTAGGCTTATCTTAAATGATGGAGTGGATATCCTTAATAACTGGCCGTCATTATGATGATATGCACATTTTATTAGTGTAATCCAAACAACCAGTATCATTGTTACACCAATTACTCGGTGATTCAGTGATAGCAGTTGCGGTGTATTTCCCTTACGATGATTGGCAGTGATGGATCATGTAGTATTTCCACTTTTTTTTATATTGTCTGCTGTATAGCGTGATAAGGAAGACGCCAGGCGGGGAGGCATGGGTGATCTGGCGAAGAATGAAGCTACGTAGATGTTTCTGTGTCCAGGCTCAGGGAATCCAAGTGTCTTGAGTCGACTTAGAATACTGAGATAAGAGCTGGAAGATATGATGATGGCGGTGACTTGTTCCTTCCATCTTTATTTATATAAATGTATTGCCCAAAGTGACACTGAGAAGCTTCGGACGGAACAACGTGGAGGGGACTGGGGCCTAGACAGACAGTAGGGGCCTGGAAGCGGTCTGAAGGAAAACTATGGTTGTGATGGTGACGTATGGTTGACAGCGGACATGTTCTCCGGGTTATCATAGGGAACTCTAGATAGTGGTCTGTAGGACTGTTATCTACGGTGATACCAGCGGCAGAGTCGTCGAAATGCTTCCATTTACAGTAGATGTAACAACCAAGACATGAGTCACACAATTATCAGGACGAGAGAGCAGAGAGATTCCTATCCTTGTGTCCTGTGTTGTAATTACATTATTGTGCGGCGACGGGAGGACCTTATCTCCCTCTCTGTGTGCAGGTATCCACAATATGAGATGACAGTTCTTCACTCTTGATCATCAACAATCCATGAACAAGTGCACAGACAAGCAAGCAAACGGATCAGTTTTCCTTTAGTTATGTGTATGTCAACTACTGTATTACTGTAACTCGCCCAACGCCAACCATTAATGTCCACCTTCAAATACATAATGTGTGTCCACCACATGATTACTGTAATTCAACGAATGTGTAATTTTTCATCATTTAATGTTCACATATCACAACTTAATGTATAGTACATAAATCTTGGAATTTACTCAATAAAACATCCTGTACTAAGTAAACATACCTCATCCATGTGCTTTCACAGCAAAGAAGGATCCATCACCCCATGATTTAAAGCACTTTTGTGACAGTAGTTACATTTATGACCCACTAGTTCTAAAATATCTTAAATATATCATTTTCAGCCGAATGGCTGTTTAATTTACTAATCAGCTGTCTACTTATTTATTTGTTTACACACACACACACACACACACACACCCCTTTACGGCCTGCGACGGTACCATCAACCTCACTTAGATTGTGATGATGCACATCAACCTGGGCGTAGACAACATCCTGTCCCCTGGCATCATACAAGTCCCTGACTTCCTCCGTGTAATCAGGGACTTGAAAACTTCTTGGTTTGACAACAGAAAACGGTTTAGGTTGAAATAGTCATGTCATCGCTCTCATCAAATCTACTTCTTACCGTCTGTACCTTTTCTGCTGAGTGAAATTACAAGGCGTCCCACCAGTTGAGCTCATGAATGTCTGTACCATTCTCATTCTACCTAGGTTCATCCACGACTCCCCATCCTGGTTATCCTCACTAACAACTACGCCGAGGGACCAGCTAGAAAGAGTAAGAAAGGGAAATATTGAGTAATGTTAGGCTCTTATTACACCACCTACCAAGAGGTCATCATTCCGCTGAACCGGTTCACCCTCCCCGACCAACACTGGCAGCTCACACGGCAGTGTGGCATTAACTGCTGACACCCCTCCGTCATCACAGAGACATCCCCCTCCCCATCCCTCGCACCTCCACCATGGACAGCCGCTCTTCGCCATAGCCAAGTTGTTCCAACAGAGATCGTACAGACAGATATAAGAACAGTTCTATATTCACCATTGTGAACGTCATGAATAATCCATTCGCAAGTGCACAGCTATGTTAGTGTACAGCTCAGTTTTCATTTTGTTGGGCTATGTGGTATGTCAGTAACTGGATAACCGTAACTATTTATCGCTTTGTGTTTGCATAATGTATAAACCATGATGTTTACTCTGTAAACATGTATCTTTATATCAGCCACTCTGTCTAAATGTACCTCACCCATGTGCTTACCCACAGTTTGGAAACATCCAGCCCGCTATGATTTTAAGCTCTTGTACGATTAGTTAACTAGTAACTATCATAACCTCCCAGTTCTGTAATGCCTCAGCTGTGTGTTTTTCAGGCAAATTGCTGCCTGAATCCAATAAACCATAATCTATTCATTTATCTATACATCTAGTTATTCATACACTTAACAATGATTGCATATTCTTTTTCAATACCGAATGAGAGCTCCTGAGTCTTGGGGGACCCATCTCGTGTGCAAATACTATTTCTGCATTACGGGGAGAGAATTTTACATTTGCTTATTCTGTCCCTCATCCTTGTATATATGTACCATGTCTTCACTCCTTTGTACACACACACACACACATACACACACACACACACACACACACACGTGTGTGTGTGTGTGTCTGTGTGCTTATCCAGACATGTGTGGTGTTTTCAGAGCATAATGGAGTTTAACTTGCATTAAGTTAAGGGCGATACGTGATGTTTTATAATGGAAGCATAACCTTTCTCAGCAAGCCGAGTTCAAGGTGAATACCACACCACAAGTTAGCTCTTTACCCGCTGGCATGAAGGGCATGAGTCCCAGGGGATATCTTGGCCTCTTTCGAGGAAGGGTTACAATAGACCTTACCCGCAGTAATGAACACCTGCAGCGGGAGCCAGCAACACCATGAGGGATATTTAGTCTTTTACAGTAAGCCACCGCCACTCTCTTTAATTAGAATACCAAGCTACTGAGCTATATATATACATTGGTATCCGTTATCTACATTATATAGTCGTACAGGTTTATGATATTACGTGATAGTCTGACTTTTGTGGTGGAGAAAATCACAGATCTGGGATATGATTATAATCCTAGAGTCCTTTCTTGTGGAACATTAGTAGAAGTAAATGTGATATGATGGTACGTGAACCTTGTTCACCCGTGGTGGCTGTGGACAGCATTTGCTGGTTGGTGAAGCCTCCCAATCATTAACAACTGTGAAATCTATTTAGTGGTTTGACCGCAGGTCAACAAGAGAGTGACAGAGGAAAACAATGGTGAGGTTGAGGAGCGATCTGGCATACTGACCATGGTGTAGCTGCTGTGAGAATTCGACACTGAAATCTCTTATAATACAAGAGAGTGGAGAAGACGCCTCTGTCGAGAGAGAGAGTGTTTAGTTACATCACAAATTACACTATCGATAGAACCGATTCTCGTGGTCAGTACGACAAAATCATCAGCTGTATCATCTGCATGACTTACAGTGTCGCCCAGCGAGACTTGAGACATAACTCTGGCAAGCGCCCCACACCATCGATCGGAGGCTTACGATCCCTGTCTCCAGCAGCCTCGTGCTCCCAGAACAACAACGTGGAAGGAGAAATAACCAGGATATTCCCAACACAAGAAGTGAAGTAGGGCGCCATCTGGAATTTAAGAGACGCCTTACGGATAGATCCGTGTGTGATGAAATGTCTTCTTAGAGCTTCACATGAGGGCTGGGAGAGAATACATGTTGCGCGTAGGATATATATTTTTCCTCCCTTACTTGAGAATAAGAAAGCCTCTCAGCTACCGGTCATTAGACAAAGATTCACTCGCATGTTCTCCTGGGCAGGTTAGTACCAGTCATGGACACTGCAATAAAATCACGGGAACACAGTGGCCAAGCAACAAAGCACGTCATATCGACTTAACTGGTGATTTACAGAGTTGAACCAAGTGGTATATAGAGAGGTGATTGACTTCTCATAAGGTTATTTGACGTTAAATACAGATTATAATCAGTTACAATAGCAACGAAAATAACAGCTTATATATTTTCAGCAAAATTCCCAGAAAATTGTAAAACTCCCACTAAGACGTGCACTATGCTCCAGTCTCCTGAACGAGTTGATTCCCACATCATCATCGTCGAGATAAGATAAGAGATAAGCGTGGAGACCAGTTAACATGAACCAATGGAGAAGAACACTATACAGAGGCAGAGACACGTTCCGTAGACGCTGTAGATATCAGAGTTGATGTGTTCACGACGGAACTTTGCTTCTTATAGAGAGCAAGGAGCTCCTCCATTTTCACACACACACACATATATATATATATATATATATATATATATATATATATATATATATATATATATATATATATATATATATATATACATATATATATATATGTTAGTTTTTTTTTTTTTTTTTTTTTCCAAAAGAAGGAACAGAGAATTCGGCCAGGTGAGGGTATTCCCTCAAAGGCCCAGTCCTCTGTTCTTAACGCTACCTCGCTAATGCGGGAAATGGCGAATAGTTTGAAAGAAAAAGAAAAGATATATGTTAGTCCAACTCTGGACTACAGAAGGATTCTTATATCAAGGAAGTATACAGAAGTCTGTTAGTTGCATTATTTTATCTACTTGGAGCTGTCTTGAGGGAAACCATCACTAAACATATAGTAATATAGTAATATAGTAATAGTAATATAGTATAGTAATATAGTAATAACTTTTTGCTTAAGATAAAAAGTCCATTCAGTAATTCAACAGCTGACAGTACATGGTAACGTTGACAACAGAGGGACAGTTAGCCCATGTATAGGTTGTGTCTTGAGCGGAAATCTAACAGGTGAGAGAGAGAGAGAGAGAGAGAGAGAGAGAGAGAGAGAGAGAGAGAGAGAGAGAGAGAGAGAGAGAGAGAGAGAGAGAGTCGTAACCCTGATATCCTATACATCAACATCATATCGTCAAAGTTAGCACCATAAAGACCCCAGATGTCGTATAATCTCCCCCCAGGATGCCACTAATGACCCAGATCATTGAGGATGAAATGGCAAATTCAAAAGGGGATTCCCTAGCATGCGTCATCGCCTGCCTCCTAAAACGATATCAGTTTTCCCAGATATTCCATAGTGAATTCATCCCTTTGTAGATAAGGTTACGCCGAGGTGATGGAGTCCAGTGGCCTTAATGGAGATATAGATGTACGTAGCTTTGTGAGACGCATTGTGAATATTGAACCAACACACGTCTGTATTCCTGTGTTTCATTACTGACAGGTCTTGAAAACATTGTGATGAGTTCATTTGTCGAGGTGTTGTCACCAGGGTTTGCTAATAGATTGGCTCTGTGAATATATCTTACCTGAAGTGTTGCTTTTGTTCTTGTTCTTATCACTGTTGTTGTTCTTGTTGTTTTGTAGCTTCTCTTAATAAGTTCAACTCTTCATATATATTCAAGTATCTGTGTGATTATGTTGATATGACTAGATATGTGGGTTTGACATTTTTATGTACTTGTCTAGATTGTCGTATTCTGTGTGTGTGTGTGTGTGTGTGTGTGTGTGTGTGTGTGTGTGTGTGTTGAATTCTATTTTTCATTTCCTTATCCAACCTTATGTACAGCTTTTGTTGGATGTTAGATATAACTTAAACTCGAGAGTTGAGGCAACATTCATGAAGAAATCTTACATATCTCATATATCGGCTAGTAATTAAAACAGATATAAGTATACTTTACTTTGCCCAAACATAAAGCGCATTTTACATAGCCTTTCTTTCACATGTGTTTGCTGATTCCTACGTTGGTGAGGAAGCGTTCGGATCGGAGGAAGAAAAGGCCTCATTCACTGACATCTGTTCCTTAGCTGTCGTGTGTTATGCACCGAAACCATAGCTCTCTATTCACACTCAGGATCCACACAGACGTACGTGGCTGTGGACACAGAAACCCTCAGCATAACGTGTAAATTTTGTATCCAGTGTTTACAGTAGTCCTGCTGATACATGAGTATACAGACGAGGCAGCATACAACCCGGGTTAATGATCTGCGAGGTATGTCAACAAAGGCGGCTTCTCCCTAGGGCTGCTCTTGGAAGTCGCCGATCGCGATTCTTTCCAAAGATCAACATGAGCAAATCCTCTAGGTCTGCATGCGAATTTCTCATTATCTATAATTACATATAACCTAATCCTGCTGGAGTTCATAATGGAAACGTATATATATGCATATAGATTAATGTCACTAGCGCTCAAAGATGGAGAAGCATATTTATCTGGTTACACAATTGTGAGGTGATGTATGCAGACCTTATCACGCAACTGGGGCATTTGAGGCCATCTTGAGCTGCAAGAGGATGGAGCGGTAAGGTGTATGGTAACGCTGGCGATCTTTGGTTGGCCGTCGTCCGTCTCAGAAGAGATGGACCACATATGACTCAGTGTAAAGCGAGAACGTGTACGGTTTTGGAATAATCTTTAACACCCAAAGAAAGTGTTTAGGTTTCTCCAATTGGCAGTTATATGTTGATGATGACGGCCTTCTTGTTCCTTGGACTTGATGGGGTGAAATACCAAGTGACCAGAACAGAGATTTTGTTTCTCCAACGAATGATGTAGGAAGACCTATATAGACAGTTTATGAATGCAGGAAAGTGATGCGCTAGAGAAGAAAGAGGGGAATAAGAAAAGAAATGGAGCAGCGTGAAGGTGTAGGGAAATAAAAGGTAATGATGTAACAGGGAACCATTATTAAAAGTTTTAAAAATTAGTGAGAGACACTTAGAAGTGTTGTTAACCTTTATAGTAATAATAACTAAGATCTGAAATATGAGTAGATTGATACACAATTGGGTATATTGGTAAATATGTGTCTAAAATCGTGTGATCCTTTATTGGTGCAAAAAGACACTCTCCTACCCCATCATTTTGAATTTGTTTGTCGCTATGTGCTGAAGGTTGCGTGAAGTCGTGTGGGGAACATGGCCTTTGCCTTTTTTGTCTTTCTTTTGCCTCGTAATTCTCTGTGGTGACGTAAAAGAAAAGAATGAAATCAAGACTACAAAACGATCTTCAGTATGATTCTCTGTGATTATTCTAGCGTTTCACCACGCCACAGTGACAGAGTTTGGTCTGTGGCCAGCCAGCTGGTACTGAAGACCCTGTTTATATCTCCCAACCAATATACTTTCGAGATGGTTGTTGCCTCTTTCTTCTGTTGCAAAAGTTTCGCTGGGTTTCCGAGCCACTTCTCCTGAGTGCTAGGAACTATTTTTCGTAAGTTCAGACTTAAGACTCCTTTACAAGATCAGCCAGCACTCGTATTCTGCAGGTCTTGCTCGCTCTCGACCGAGAACCCACTCGGTCATATGTTTCTCGCTTGCCTGTCTAGGAGAAGAGGGGATTCTATTGTATGATGCTCTCCTGGAGACGGTGCTGTTATGCATAGTTTTCCTGATATTGTATTTTCTCGGCAAAAGCAGATGACCAGGCCTCTCCGATGCAACCGAGCAAATTGCTATAATCTTAGATCCTGCATTTTCTTCTGAGCGAGTTCTGATCTCTCCTACTGCTCCTGAATTGCCCTCTCCGTTGCTTTGGAAATACTTGCCACTCACGTATCAGACCCCGATATCTCGATATATATATATATATATATATATATATATATATATATATATATATATATATATATATATATATATATATATATATATACTATTCCTATGAGTCCACGGGGAAAATGGAACACGATAAGTTCCCAAGTGCACTTTCCTTTAATAATCACATCATCAGGGGAGACACAAGAGAGAAATATAAGTCAGTTGATATACATCGAAGAGACGAAGCTATAACGCCATTTGGTAAACATGCCATTGTCCAAGACAGACAACGCGCGTATCATGAACTTATTATGTGGACGAGTAGGTATTCGAATTGTTTACAAATTTCATCAACAATAAAGTTATCCAATTAGTATAGACCATCACTATTATTAAGATTATAATTCTTTGTGTATTTGATAATAGAAGATTCAATGATATTTCTCGTGGTACTGGAGTTAGAGTTAATAACTGAGATGGCATTACTCCAGTCAATACAATGATCATAGTTTTTTACGTGATTAAACAAGGCATTTGATTCTTGTCCCGTTCTCATACTATATTTATGATGCTTAAGTCTCACAGAAAGATCCATACCAGTCTGCCCAACATAAAACTTATCACAGTTTCTATATGGCACTTTATAGATGCACTCAGGAGAATTTTCTGGTGAGTTCCTGATTAAGATATTCTTTATAGTATTATTGTTGCTGAAGGCAACATTTACATTAAAGGATTTCAGCAAAATGGGAAGTAGAATCATTATCAAAAAGGAGAATTAAAAGATTCTTGGTGTCAATGGGAAGTTTGGGCTCAACTCTATAAAATGATTTCTTTGCTAACTTAAGGGATTTGGGTACTTTAACTTAGATCCAATAGTATATCTTCTTAAACTCATCATCAATATACTCTGGACTGCAAATACGTAATGACTTAAGAACATAAATTGAAATGATGATAATTTAGCTCTGTCATGTTGAGATGAGTAATAATGGATATATGAGCATACATTGGTAGGTTTTCTTTATATGCTAAACTTAAACTTGTTTCCTTGCCTATGGATTGTGTAACCTAAAAATGGTAACATACCATTATTTTCATTTTCTACAGCAAATTTGATGGAAGGTACTAAATTGTTAAGTAAGGGGAGAAATATTTGTAAATTTTCACTTGTTGGCCAACACGACGAACATCATCTACATACTTAAACCAAATTGCATTGGAAGGTAAGATATCCTTTAGTAATTTTTGTTTCAAAAAATTCCATATATGGAATATTTTATTAGCACTGTCCTTACACTCCCTTGATGATGTGATTATTATACGAAAGTGCACTTGGGATCTTATCGTGATTCATTTTCCCCGTGGACTCATAGGAGTATATATATATATATATATATATATATATATATATATATATATATATATATATATATATATATATATCACTATTATTATAATTAGTCGCTGTCTCCCGCGTTAGCAAGGTAACGTAAAGAAACAGACGAAAGAATGACCCAACCCACCCTCATACACATGTATATACATACACGTGCACACACGCACATATGCATACCTATACATTTCAACGTATTCATACATGTATATACATACACAGACATATACATATATACATTACATATATTAAACACAACCCTCACGAGTGAGATGTTGGAGAAAGGAACATCAATTAACGAGAGATCTCCAAGTACAAACCTGCAGACTGATGATCTTGTATTACCTCGTGCTCAGCGCCTGACCTGTTCCAGCCAGACAAAAACGGGTGATGTTGCGCAGTGGTACGCCCGGCTTCCATGACGCGCATAACTCTCACTGGTTACACAAGAGTCGCAGCCTAACGTACTCATCCCTCATTGGTCAGCAATTTTTCCTTTTATCTTTGACTTGTGTACATGTACCTAAACTACACCGTATTGTCCACCGTTAGCAAGCCCCCGTTTCACTGGCGTTTTGAAGACCTTGAACAAGGCCGACCCCGCCTTTCGAACGACCTAAAACAATTATCTCGAACGTCACGTAGTCCAGGGAAAAGGTTCCCAGCAGGTATAGACGCGTGTTGGACGACTCGCTGTCCAAGTAGCTAACGCACAAACAAACGTACTTTCCTGACACTTGAGAATGTGACACGAGTCACGACACGTGTTGTTACTTTGTGCCTAATATAAATCATACCACTGGTTTTCCACTTGAGTTTAGTTCTACCTTTACGATGAATTTAGACTATTTAAAAACATCAGCAAAACCTGATCAATGCTAAATTAGTGGTCATATTCAATGAAACATGTTTGGGAGATCTCCTGCCTACACACACACACACACACACACACACACACACACACACATACACACACACACACATACACACACACACACACATATGTATATATATATATATATATATATATATATATATATATATATATATATATATATGTGTGTGTGTGTGTGTGTGTGTGTGTGTGTGTGTGTGTGTGTGCGTACGTCTGTGTGTGTGTGTCCAAGCGCTCTTGCCTTTAAGACCTTAATTACTTAAGAAACACAAATGGATTAAAGGCTTTAGATGCCACCCACTTCCCAGAATTCTAATTAGCTCTCCACCTTTCTTGAACTTCTTACTTCATCAACATACTTCTGAGCTGTATTTTATTAGTCACTTAAAAGGGAGAAAAAGCGATTCACTTCTGCAAGATAAGAATATCAGCGCAGCTTGACAGGATCAATACACAGTATTCTTCTGTCTTTAAGCTAGTTACCTGCGTGCTTTCCTCTGAGCATCGCAGGATTCCATCTTTCATCTCCATAACCCAGCCATCCTTGCCATATTTGCCAGTATACATTGCGAATTTAGATTCTCCATTCATGATGACCTGTTCGTGATTCCACAGTGTTCCTGAATGATAGTTATAGCTTTGTCTGACGTCGGAATTATGTACAAATTGATACAAACATTTTAGTCTCACAGAATAGAGTTCAGGGGATTATTTAGCTAGTGAGGAAAGCTTTGTCGAAATTAATCGCGTGTCTTTGGGTTATTATCAGAAACGTTATCTATCTTGAGGATCTTATCATCGCTGAATATCCTGTGTTTCTCGCCTCTGAACATGCCTACAGGTAGGCACGTAGACAAGATTCAAGCAAATATACCTTGAAATGAATCGCACCACTAGTCACTCCCTATGTACTATTGAGATGTTGTTGTTGCCACATGGGCGAAGGTCTCTAGCTTTATATTGCCTTCTGTGTTGCCACGGTTCGGCCGGCCAGCATGACCCACCACATGCATAACATATATGACCCGACCGTGGAGCCGGCTGGTGCGCCAACATTCGTCTGTGCGGCCGCAGGGGAGTAATGAAAGACATGAGAATAACGTGATGATCAGAGGGTAGGTCTCTCCTCACAACCTACCCCTTCAACCCACCAGCCTTACAGGCGAACCTCTCAGGGATACATCAGCATAGAGAACATACCTTGACCAAAGTCGTGCTGCTAATGAATCAGTCACAACCACACCTTATTCATTAGTGACTATAGACAATAACATCCAGGAGCTTTTTGGTCTGGAGGTAATCTGACACCATTATTCAGAAAGATCAAAGACTTTAATGATCTTGATCTAACAAGCCACCTAAGAACTGACTCGTCGGATTTTATTCTTAGTGATGCATACAAACTTGTATGGGTGAACATTTTGCCTCGAATGAGGCGAAGGACTTTTTCTTCAACATGATTGTTAACATAAGGAATGATTTTCTGACAGTGTAACTATTTCTCTTTGCTTGACTTGTATGCATTTCTACTTTCACCACATCCATCTGGGAGCTTCTGGTATCTCGGAGCCACTATCACAAACAGCCACGAAAGGACCCAGTGGTCTGTTGTTGTTTGAATTCCTTTGTGCTCAGGCCCTCCTTCCCTCTGCTATACAGCAGCAAACCGACACTTTCCCACTAGCATCATATCAACCAACATATATTTCTATGTATCTTTTGCAATACATTTTCTTTCCCGTTACTAAAATGGAGTACTCTGTTCTAGCATTTAGGCCATATTTGACAAAAGGATAAGAAGACACATGGCGGTATTTCTTATGACTTACATAATTACACAAGAAAGAATTCGAACAGGGTTGAGAGAGTGAGAGTACGTGACGGTCACCAGCCATTCAGACAGACAGTCTCCTCCGTCCACAGATTACGTTCCGCGACGCAGGTACCAGAAGATATGCCTCAGTCGACGTACTGGGTATCTTTTGCTCAGGCTCAGGCGACGTACTGGCTATCCGCCACACAGCCTTGAGTGACGTACTGCACATCCGCCACACAGTTTCGGGAGAGAGTCGTCGTTGTTCCTGGAGAACATAAAGAACTACGCCAACAGCTGTTGCCAGAAAACAACAAGATTGCACGTACCACAAGCACATCAGATTGTAAGCCTTTCATCCATTAAGATTAATTCTGCCTTTTCTCCCACACTGAACCAATTAGCTTTCAATTCGTGTTATTATTTACAGGGAGCCAGTAATTGTGTTACTCTCTTATTTAGTAAAAATGAATTTGTTTAATGCCACAGTACTTTTTACAGGCGAATGCTCTCTCTCCACAGTGACCAAATCATGCTACCTATAACACACACGCACACACACACACACACACACACACACACACACACACACACAACATAAGGGGTGGTGCTTTTTAACCAGCCACTGTGGAGAGTTCCTTAGTGAGTTGCGTCCCGAAGGTCGAATGACAGCTTTAACTTGTTAGCAATATTATTTGATTTTCATCTCAAAATAATGAGATTAATTTCACAGTTCCCTATCTTTCATTACACACATTACAATGTTTTAGTGTTTACTGGTGCGTGATCTTGTTGTTTCAATACTCCGGCAAAAGTTGTGGTGGAAGTTTTTTTTTTTTTTTTTTTTTTTTTTATACTTTGTCGCTGTCTCCCGCGTTTGCGAGGTAGCGCAAGGAAACAGACGAAAGAAATGGCCCAACCCCCCCCCCCCCCATACACATGTACATACACACGTCCACACACGCAAATATACATACCTACACAGCTTTCCATGGTTTACCCCAGACGCTTCACATGCCTTGATTCACTCCACTGACAGCACGTCAACCCCTGTATACCACATCGCTCCAATTCACTCTATTCCTTGCCCTCCTTACACCCTCCTGCATGTTCAGGCCCCGATCACACAAAATCTTTTTCACTCCATCTTTCCACCTCCAATTTGGTCTCCCTCTTCTCCTCGTTCCCTCCACCTCCGACACATATATCCTCTTGGTCAATCTTTCCTCACTCATTCTCTCCATGTGCCCAAACCATTTCAAAACACCCTGTTCTGCTCTCTCAACCACGCTCTTTTTATTTCCACACATCTCTCTTACCCTTACGTTACTTACTCGATCAAACCACCTCACACCACACATTGTCCTCAAACATCTCATTTCCAGCACATCCATCCTCCTGCGCACAACTCTGTCCATAGCCCACGCCTCGCAACCATACAACATTGTTGGAACCACTATTCCTTCAAACATACCCATTTTTGCTTTCCGAGATAATGTTCTCGACTTCCACACATTTTTCAAGGCTCCCAAAATTTTCGCCCCCTCCCCCACCCTATGGTCCACTTCCGCTTCCATGGTTCCATCCGCTGACAGATCCACTCCCAGATATCTAAAACACTTCACTTCCTCCAGTTTTTCTCCATTCAAACTCACCTCCCAATTGACTTGACCCTCAACCCTACTGTACCTAATAACCTTGCTCTTATTCACATTTACTCTTAACTTTCTTCTTCCACACACTTTACCAAACTCAGTCACCAGCTTCTGCAGTTTCTCACATGAATCAGCCACCAGCGCTGTATCATCAGCGAACAACAACTGACTCACTTCCCAAGCTCTCTCATCCCCAACAGACTTCATACTTGCCCCTCTTTCCAGGACTCTTGCATTTACCTCCCTAACAACCCCATCCATAAACAAATTAAACAACCATGGAGACATCACACACCCCTGCCGCAAACCTACATTCACTGAGAACCAATCACTTTCCTCTCTTCCTACACGTACACATGCCTTACATCCTCGATAAAAACTTTTCACTGCTTCTAACAACTTGCCTCCCACACCATATATTCTTAATACCTTCCACAGAGCATCTCTATCAACTCTATCATATGCTTTCTCCAGATCCATAAATGCTACATACAAATCCATTTGCTTTTCTAAGTATTTCTCACATACATTCTTCAAAGCAAACACCTGATCCACACATCCTCTACCACTTCTGAAACCGCACTGCTCTTCCCCAATCTGATGCTCTGTACATGCCTTCACCCTCTCAATCAATACCCTCCCATATAATTTACCAGGAATACTCAACAAACTTATACCTCTGTAATTTGAGCACTCACTCTTATCCCCTTTGCCTTTGTACAATGGCACTATGCACGCATTCCGCCAATCCTCAGGCACCTCACCATGAGTCATACATACATTAAATAACCTTACCAACCAGTCAACAATACAGTCACCCCCTTTTTTAATAAATTCCACTGCAATACCATCCAAACCTGCTGCCTTGCCGGCTTTCATCTTCCGCAAAGCTTTTACTACCTCTTCTCTGTTTACCAAATCATTTTCCCTAACCCTCTCACTTTGCACACCACCTCGACCAAAACACCCTATATCTGCCACTCTGTCATCAGACACATTCAACAAACCTTCAAAATACTCATTCCATCTCCTTCTCACATCACCACTACTTGTTATCACCTCCCCATTTACGCCCTTCACTGAAGTTCCCATTTGCTCCCTTGTCTTACGCACCCTATTTACCTCCTTCCAGAACATCTTTTTATTCTCCCTAAAATTTACTGATAGTCTCTCACCCCAACTCTCATTTGCCCTTTTTTTCACCTCTTGCACCTTTCTCTTGACCTCCTGTCTCTTTCTTTTATACTTCTCCCACTCAATTGCATTTTTTCCCTGCAAAAATCGTCCAAATGCCTCTCTCTTCTCTTTCACTAATACTCTTACTTCTTCATCCCACCACTCACTACCCTTTCTAAACAGCCCACCTCCCACTCTTCTCATGCCACAAGCATCTTTTGCGCAATCCATCACTGATTCCCTAAATACATCCCATTCCTCCCCCACTCCCCTTACTTCCATTGTTCTCACCTTTTTCCATTCTGTACACAGTCTCTCCTGGTACTTCCCCACACAGGTCTCCTTCCCAAGCTCACTTACTCTCACCACCTTCTTCACCCCAACATTCACTCCTCTTTTCTGAAAACCCATACTAATCTTCACCTTAGCCTCCACAAGATAATGATCAGACATCCCTCCAGTTGCACCTCTCAGCACATTAACATCCAAAAGTCTCTCTTTCGCACGCCTGTCAATTAACACGTAATCCAATAACGCTCTCTGGCCATCTCTCCTACTTACATAAGTATACTTATGTATATCTCGCTTTTTAAACCAGGTATTCCCAATCATCAGTCCTTTTTCAGCACATAAATCTACAAGCTCTTCACCATTTCCATTTACAACACTGAACACTCCATGCATACCAATTATTCCCTCAACTGCCACATTACTCACCTTTGCATTCAAATCACCCATCACTATAACCCGGTCTCGTGCATCAAAACCGCTAACACACTCATTTAGCTGCTCCCAAAACACTTGCCTCTCATGATCTTTCTTCTCATGCCCAGGTGCATATGCACCAATAATCACCCACCTCTCTCCATCAACTTTCAATTTTACCCATATTAATCGAGAATTTACTTTCTTACATTCTATCACATACTCCCACAACTCCTGTTTCAGGAGTATTGCTACTCCTTCCCTTGCTCTTGTCCTCTCACTAACCCCTGACTTCACTCCCCAGACATTTCCAAACCACTCTTCCCCTTTACCCTTGAGCTTCGTTTCACTCAGAGCCAAAACATCCAGGTTCCTTTCCTCAAACATACTACCTATCTCTCCTTTTTTCACATCTTGGTTACATCCACACACATTTAGGCACCCCACTCTGAGCCTTCGAGGAGGATGATCACTCCCCGCGTGACTCCTTCTTCTGTTTCCCATTTTAGAAAGTTAATACAAGGAGGGGAGGATTTCCGGCCCCCCGCTCCCGTCCCCTCTAGTCGCTTTCTACGACACGCGAGGAATACGTGGGAAGTATTCTTTCACCCCTATCCCCAGGGATAATATACATATATATATATACATATACACACACACACACATACACACACATACGTACATACACACACACACACACACATACATATATATACATATGAAAAATGTAAGAAACAATTTAGAAAACAAACTTTTAGCTTGAAATGAATGAAAAAAATGAATGTCACATAATGGTTCAACCTCTGGCTATGGAAAAGGAAATGTACAATTTATTCACACAAACGTCAATAGCAGCATATATATATATATATATATATATATATATATATATGTGTGTGTGTGTGTGTGTATTATATTATATTATATTGATTAAACTTTGTCGCTGTCTTCCGCGTTAGCGAAGTAGCGCAAGGAAACAGACGAAAGAATGGCCCAACCCACCCTTAGGACTCTTAGGAATATATATATATATATATATATATATATATATATATATATATATATATATATATATATATATTGATTTGTTGATTTGTTTCTATTTCTAAAATGCAAGTAACTCTAATATGCCCGGAATGTGACGCAGGATCAAAAATCCATCCGACATTGTTGGTTGTGGATCAAAGAGGATAGACCAAGGTGTGTGTGTGTGTGTGTGTGTGTGTGTATGTGTGTGTGCGAATCTAAAGATTATCTACATTTTTGGTCATTGATCAAACATATCCACTTGTGTGCGAGTGTATGTACGAGGGATCTGCTTATACTGCAATCCTGTTTTCATGAGCAATGCCCTCACATTTCCTTCCAACTTCCTCTGGGGCAAAAAAAAAATTACCAAATCATATAAGCATAATTATTTCCCCGAGGGAGGCATTTGATCTATACAAATAACTAACTCCTTTTGGCATCATATATGTCACTGATGCATTTGATACTTTGTGATGAGGGAGTCGAATGTTTGATTAGTTAAAGGCGGACTTGGTGACGTGTGTGAGGCTCCAGACCTTGGGATTGATGTCTGATATCTCGTTCTGATATCATATCTATCTGTCTATCTATTAACCTATCGATATATCTTTATATATATATATATATATATATATATATATATATATATATATATATATATATATATATATATATATATATATATATATATATATATACTCATCTTTCTATCTATCTTTATGTTCATCTATCTACCCATCTGTACTCACTGGCACTTTCATCTCAATGGGGTGGATCAATTTTACTCAGCGTCCGCAACATCATTTTAAGTTCATTCGCCATATGATATCAGCGTCATCATATGAAAAAAATATAAAAAGAAATGAATTAGTTTCTGATAAAGAAAAATCCTGAGCTACTCCAGCAGTACGTGAGTGACGATCATTTTCATCCAGAAGAGAAATAAGAGCACAACTCTTGCGCAGTTCAGTTCATGACGGCTTGATGTGCCAATTTAGCCTATGAAATATTCCTGATGTTCGAGCGAATGCATCTCTGGCAGTCATTGCGGTTCAAATTTCTACCAGGAACTGGTGGACTGGCAGTTATATTATGCGTTCAGCGAGTCTCCTGCAGCGAAGAAAAAGCTTCAATGAATTACGTCCCTAAATAGTCTCTTGGTCGACGCGTTAAACATCATAACATTACAGAATCCTTAACGGATATCGCCATGTTCTCTACCTCACTGGCACGTACAGCAGAGTTACGATAATGTTAGTTACTGACTTTTTATTTGTTTACCCATTAAACTGAATAACTAGTAATCAATATGGTAATGTTGAGTGATACTCGATAGATATTTGATTCCCTTGTAAATTTTGCCTGTTGAGGTAATCAAAAATTGATAGATTTTGTGCAAAGGACAAAATAAAGAACGCCTAAGGCATCTGTGCACTTGGTTCTTAAAGGCATTAGATTTGTAGGATAAGTAAAGCATGAAAGAAGGAGGAGCATTCCACAACTTCGCTGGTTGGCGAAAGGAGTTATCATAACGGCCAATCCTCATCTAGTTGTTTGCCACAAAATATATGGGAAGAAGCAGCTAAACTCGCACCACTGGTCAAAGTCTTAGTGGCAAACAATGGTCGAAATAACAACCGTAGAAAAGGGAGAGCTGCATCATCACGGCCGACGAAGAAGGGATGGCTTTAGAGATTGTGATGGCTAGAAAGTTATCATGGCAGCGAAGTTTTCATTTTGTTGCAGCTGAGAGAGAGATTGGGTAAGAGCCACCCCAAATATGCGAGCAATATTTCATATTGGGCCGAATAAAGCCCCTGTAGATATGGAATACCTGCGATACATAAGTAATTATAGCTTCTATATAGCAATCCCAACTTTTGGGAAATAGATTTTGTGAAATCTATTGAGTAGGTTTTCCGGGACAGAGAAGAATGTGTTAACGCCCAATAAGTTTATGCTCTCCCGAGATTGAGTTGCGCTCTGAAAACTAACAGTGAGAAACGAGAGAGATTTAGGAGGAGGTATAGAGAGAAATTAGTTTTTGCGATGGTGAGTATAATCACATTACCACTTCCCCACTCCGACACGTTGTATAAATCAATATTAAGAAAAGTGATATGTGATGTGTGAGTAAAAGAGCGAATATAAGAGGAAATAAGTTGAAAAATGTAGTACAGTGGACCGATGGGAAAGAAACCTGTTAATCGTAGAACAGAGAGCACAAAACATAGTTGAGAGAGCAAGGATTTATGTCATATGAGTCAAATGCTTTGCACGTGACGAAGGCCTCGACATAAAATTCACCCCAACAGTCCTTGAGACAGGAGAGCCAGCGATAAGAGATCACATCACTGGTCAACCTTGCATCGCGAAAGCTGTGTTGTTGACATGAAAAAAGGGAAGGAAAACATAAGTGTTTGAGGAAGCGATGGAGCGAGGATTGGGACAGTTAGAATAGTCTCCTTTCTTAAGAAAGGATTTTCATCCACCAGCATAAAGTCCCGACTTCATTCTCTATATGATGATAAGAATCGAATTAGATTAAAAAGCCAAGAAGAATTGGTGTGAGCCATCCAACCAGCCATTAACATGAACTGCTCTAAAGCTGAACGGAAAACTGCTGGTGTTGCTTGTTGTAAAAAATGATGGCGTGTAAATACAGCGAATGTTTGATCATTGTAAAGTTACATGATAAAAGATAATACGTGTTAGCTTTGGTGCAAGTAAACTCTGAGCACCACTTTAATTCATTATGAGTTGGATATCCGCCAGTTCTCTGACCTCCACAAATTGAGCTGAAATGTCATACGAATAATATTTTTCATTTCATCTTCAGTAATGATATTTACCTTTTTGCATTTGACGTAATTCTGAGTGAGATGACGCAGCAAATTCAAATATCATGAAAATAGGTTAAAATGGATATCCATCATAATATGGTGTACAGAATGTACGTACCGAACTAAATATCATTCCTTGATAATTTGAACATTAGTACAGAGAACGATCAAAGTGAACACTGAGGTAGTTCTCAGTAGATCTTTCTCTGGCTGATGTGTCTCTGATCAGTCGTCAGTATGTGGATGTGACCAAATATATGAGAATAATGGAAGGAAAAACAAACAGAACCCGAGAGAACTTCTAATGTTGGCGCGTGATGGATGATAAGCAACGTCATAATGGTAAGCAAGTGAGGTTATCATCAGGCAGACATCGGGTTATGACGTGATCTTCGAGTTCAGGAGGGACTTGTCGGACGTCATTATCTCGCTGTGCGCTGCACACACCTCACGTGGGTACGAAGAAAGGAAGTCCTGGTGAATCAAGTTACGCAACAACCAAAGCTTTTACGACTAATGTTGTGATAGTGGTGCTACCGGATTCCACCTGGTAATTGTTTATATCGAGAGGAGGACGTCACCTTTGGCGAGGCAGTTGTATCATCCTCAATGGATGGAAAATAAGGTACAGTCCCGTCGGGGACCTTCCTACTCCAGGACTCCACCTTTTCCCTGCTCCTGTGCTGAGCGCAGGCTTGGTGCTGCCCCAGCCTCGTAAAGGATTTTAAGGTTATATAACGATAATGATGTTGTGACATACTATGTAAAGCTTACAGCAACACATAATCCCATACGTTACTGGTATCATAATTATATAATAACACACACACACACACACACACACACACACACACACACACACACACGTGCGCGCGCGAAATATAGACTAAAGTTTGGCGTCTCTGGCAATCTGCTTTCTCTGAGATTTTAATATATATATATATATATATATATATATATATATATATATATATATATATATATATATATATATATATATCACTGAGAGGATATCTACATAACTCGCCGACAGATACATTGTCACTGAATGTGCTGAAGTAAGTCATGAAATTATAATGAAATACAATCAAGAGAAATGTTTACCAAACTAGTCATTCCACAGAACCAGAAAAGGCGTCGTCCAAGGTACAACATATTATCATTATCATTATTATTATCTATATTATCATTATTATTATTCTTATCATTATTATTATCATAATCATTATCATTAGTATTAGCATTATCATTATTATTTTCATTATCATTACCATTATTATTAGTATTATCATTATTATCATTAATATTATTAGTATTAGTATTATTATTGTTATTATTATTATTATTATTATTATTATTATCATTATCATTATTATTATTATTATTATTATTATTATTATTATTAATATCATCATTATTGTTATTATTATCATTAATCTAAGACTTAATGGCTGTATCTAACACACGTGTTATCCTTATTCTGGCGAAAGAATTTGTTCCTGTTAACGACGTGAATTACCAGATGTAGAACACTGTTCGCTGTCATACCAAAGAATACAATATCACACACGTACTTTATGTCTTGTGTTTCATTGAAAAAATGATAGTAACTGGGACACAAAGAATCTGATAATGAACTGCTACGGACTTGATGATTGATATAAGGCAGGAGTATCACTGGAGAGTTGTGCTCACCTTTGAAGGTGATTAAAGTGACATGGTTTTATGTGCGACCTGATTCCGTTTCACCAATGTAAAGGTAATGCAATCAGAGTTTGAGGTACATGGACACAAGGTTGAATGAAATCCAGTAAAGAATATTCTTCATTTAATGATATTCGAATTCAATTTCCTGCATCATAATTGCCTTACGTTTAATGCAGGCTTACGCAAAGCACTTCTTTATTCATGACAAAATATGTGACAAGCAACTCAGTATCTACAGCTGTGTAGAACAAGTGAAGAATGTTGAAATATACCTTTTTCCCATAACATCACAGCCGTATAGTATCTGTGGCTCTTTAAATGAAGTAGAGGATGTTGAATGATATGTGACCTACAACACAGCATTACAGTCAATACGCATTCTAAGATTTTCAGTGATCAACCAGTTTCCCTGTTAGATTATCATAGAATGGCCCAAAAATATCAAGAAAACAGTTTCACGTTAAGTTTGTGTAGTTATTCTTGTAAATCCAGCTCTGGTCTGGACACAAAATAGTCCGTCACATATTCCGAATAACATGATCAGGAAATTTGTGTTTCAGGAAATATCCTTCACTAATTTCTGGAAACAGTAAATGTTATATTTCCCATTCGTTTTAGGTTTGTTTAAAGATTATCTCGCACATATGTAGCAGCTTAGTTGAAGCTTATCACATTCATTGATGAATAAAGATATATGTGTCTATGTCATTTTGTGATGCAGGTGTCAAAGGTTATATTGAGTCCCGTATGGTGCACACGCAGCTGTTATGTAAGTCTACAAAGCTTAGATGAAGTGAATGCAGCTCATCCAGGGTTAACCCCTCCATCTTTCAGCAAGAAAATCAAGCTTACGATAATGACAGAAGTCACATTTTTCCTCCTCTTGAAGGTTAGAAACCTTCTGTGCAACAATAACATTACCATGTTGCACACCAGCAGAGCAACACTGATCATGTACCATTACCTTATGATTTCTGGGAATAGTTTCTAATAGACAAGTTGAGCAACACCTTATGCCATCCAGTACCAGAGTGGAACACGTGCCATCCAATAACTGACTGGAGTAACTGCCATCCAACACCTGACTGTAATACCTGCCATCCAACACCTGACTGTAATACCTGCCATCTAATACCTGACTGTAATACCTGACATCTAACACCTGACTGCCTCACCGCAGCTGATTGAGAAAACACTCTCCAGTCCATTATAAGTGCAGCCTCTAATCAACAACATCTGGCAGACAATATCTTCCTGAAGCAGCAGAGTAAAGTATCTCATGATACATGAGCTCATTACAAGCATCTGTTTAAGAACATATCGTTCAATGTTCTGTCTCACAGTGCTTGACTCTGAACCTCTGAATGACACCTTGTGAGAGTGAAACCATCTGCATGACACCAGCAGACACAGTCACTCGTTTACACATGATCCGGAACACCTTCCTGCAGTACAGTACTTGAGTTCGAGCTGGTGGATGACAACACTTGAACACCACCGTATGCTGAAGAATTTAAGGGATGATGAGCAACTTAAACCATCTGATTGACTGACAATATTCACTCGCGTCTTTGCTGAGCAAAATCTCTTCGCCATCAGTGACTGAGTTCTTCATTTCCCATAACAACCAAACGAAAAATTTTGAACGGATGTTGAGGATATTTCTAAAACCACGTAGACTCTCACCGTGTGCATGACCCATGATTCATTCACACCTGTATAGCAATATTTCTTTGGACAGTCATTATGTTGAATCTCTCGACGTTACACACATGTCCGGTGTACCGTAAAAGAAACGGAAATCTCAGTAATCTATTTTCCAACGTTGTATTATCATTCATTGCATAACAATACACCGAATAACAACCCTATCTGTCTAGTTCACTTTCATGTAACCCTGGCAATGAGACGCCGGTGAAATTAACTCCCATCTTATCTTCTAAACGTTTTCACCTTCCAGTTACCCAACCTGAATAGCTTCCATTTGTGGAGGATGTCAAAAGTCCGGACTCACAGCCATGACCTAGAGTACACATATCCTCTCAGACACCCTGTAGAGGTTTCCCCTGTGATTTTCATCATCATACGTCATCATTTCAGACGTGGCTCTCAAATACTGGTGTGATATAAATCTTCACAAATCATTTTCTTATAAAAATCTAATCCAGAACACATTTTTCTTGTTATTGTTATTGCCCGACCCTCCAGTACTTTGTGCCACTCGTACGGGGAAACAAGTATCTCATATTTCATGTGTTTATCTCCTAGGATATTAATTAGTTAATTAATTGGTGATTCATACCAGCGCTGGCCAAGACAGAAAGTGGCATAACATTCTAAAACATTTGACTAATAACTCACATAAGTATTTTAGTATAAATGGACACCTGTGGAATATCAATGAATGAATTAGGTGAACAAATCTTCAATAATGAGGTTGTACCCACGATCATGCATTGCCTGAATCATATGAATAATTACCCAAGGTCAAATTTCTGTTGTTGCCCAGGACTTCTTTCTAAACGCTCCTGCAGTTCGAGTCTGCACTACTTCCAGTATTAGGGAAACGTGGACTCCTTCGGGATGATAAGTCTCTGACGAGCCTTTACTCTCAGTGATACAGCGGCTCAGATTATTTACTCGCAGTGTAACCTCCAGCAGGTGAAGCCTAGATACATTCATGCAATTCCATATAGATGAATATCTAAATAAAATTACATAGATGTTTATTTTCCTAAATGATATTGACATTATTGAGGGTTTTCCAGATTCTTATCTGCGTCTCAACTTACGTCTTTACCTTCAAGTTCTCACCGACTTTAATCAAAATTCTTTTTCTTTAGAGTATTGTTCATAGCTTCTGTGATCTGTACTTAATGAAGTCTGTTATGTAAATGTGTTACATCTTCGCTCCTCCTGATCCACATCTCTCCCGTATAAAGGGTTTTGCTAGCGGCAGGACATACTACAATCATCCTGCTCCTCCTCCTCCTCCTCCTTCGTACCTTCCATTCATATGACTAGATTAGACTCAAACAATAATCTCTAATTATATTCTTTTATTCCAAAAAGAATCTTTCACGAGTCTCCTGCTGGCGACGCCGCAGTTTCTCCTTATTAGAAGACAAAAAAGTCGTCTGGTTCTCTCGTTGTTTATAGCCATAAAGGCTCCTCATGCAATAACTGTAAGTGTTGGTGACTCAAGACCAGGAAGTATAGCGCGCCTGTTGGACCAGCCTGCTCATGGTACCCTGCCACGGCTCCGACTTGTGCTCATGCTGGTTGAAGTTTAAGCAAGACGATCTTAATTCCTCGTTTGACTTCAACACTTGCATGAAAAGTGGATTGTGATCGTTGCTGGACGATCCTAAAGTTCCAAATTCGACAAAGAATGAAAAGATATAGTTTAATAGGATGTACATGTGGTGAAAATATGATACCACTCTCTTTTGTGAGAAAATACGATTATGGATACTCTTAAAGTGACATACAAAGGAATACAAAGGAATTCAGACAGCAGCTGGTCAAACTGACGACTTGGTCCTTTTGAGTCTGTTTGCCATTGTGGAAGGAATCTTAAACTCACAGATTAGTTTGAAAAATCAACATAAGACAATACTCTTTCTAAGCATCAAGATAATCATGCTTAAAATCTGCGATACAAGTTATACTATTACCTCAACGACTAAAATGGTTAACTATGGATGGTGTTCTTAACAATGGAAGTACCACATTTCCACCACCTCGCAGGCCACACTGGAGTGAAGAAATGTTAAACTTGTCTTTTCCAGAGCTCCACTTAGCGTGCACTGAGGCCCCGTTATCACCGACTAGATGAAGCTTAATTCATCATTAATGACGTGGGAAGTCATTATCCTATTATACGAAAATCTAATTATTATTCATCTTTTATAGATCGGTGTAGAAGGTTCACAAGGTAAAGATGAATAACGACCTCATGTACAGTGTGTTTAAGAACCATCAGTCACATGTCAAGTTACTTCATTAAGTAGCGCAAGGCTGACGACACACTTGAGTTTCATGTGTTCATTTCAAGAATGAAGCTTTGATGTTTCTAACGTACCGTCCTCGGTCATGGGTGCGAGGAAAGGTACGTGGATTAATGAATCAAGTACTGGAATAACGTAACATGTATTCTTGTTGAGGTATACGAATATCTGATCTGTGTGAAACTTTTATGAAGTAATTACTGATAAACGCTGCATATCTAGTGATTATGTATCACTAATTAATGCCAGTCATCTGATGATGATGAAAATTTTCAAGCAATTCTAAAATCATGAAGAGCATTCAGTATCATGTGAAGTGAAGTTATAGGTTTTAACTACACCTCCATCGTGTAGCGGTTAATATTGCTGCCTCTTAATCATTCATAGGCCGCCTGGGGTCGAGGCCACGTAGGTTCGAATCCTGGTCGTGGCAGTCGGTCCATAGTCAACCTCGCTGTTCATTCCCCAATAGGATCTGTACGCCTTACTCCATCGCAGATAGCTATAATGTAGTCTACAGCCTGCCGGCTCTTGGTTAGTCCACTGTCAAGTTGGTTTATCACTCAGTCTATAATGGATTAGAAAAATACTAACAAAACTCTAGTTCTTTCCATCGTATAAGTATTTTCTTTATACTTTTTCGCCGTTTCCCGCTACAGCCAAGTTGCACCATTCTCACTCCCAGAGGATGGGGGAGGAAGAGTAACGCTTCGTGTTTCTTGTGTGTCGTACCAGTCGACCACGAGGGGAAAGAACAGGGGCTCAAAACTCCCTTCTTGTATTTCAGTTTATAAAAGGCACACACACACACACACACACACACACACACACACACACACACACACACACACACACACACATATCATTTCGATATCCCTCTTTCTAAACTATGTTAAAGTTGATATGAAAATGGTGTGGTTGTTACCTCCCTCCCAGGCAGATCCTGATGGACTGATTTCTGTTGGCCTGTGTCGCCAAGCCTTACCCTCAGCGGCCGTTCATGACACAAACACAAAATGATTTCACTCGAGCCTGGCACTGAACCAAGACGTCAGACAGTTTCTTTTGCGATATCTTCGAGAAACTGCCAACTGCCGTTATTCAAAGTTCTCCTGGCGACCTCGGCCATTTCTCAGATATGCAGAAACTAACGTTGTTTGGACTGGCATAATATGATCAAGTATGACTGACTGGTCAATTTTTTTCTCTTTCTTATTAATCCATTAGTTTATGTGAAGCGCTTTTTTATGAAGGTTTCTATCAACAGTGATTGGTAAAACTTTTCCTCGCTCTTTCCTGTCGATTGTTGCACTTGAATATTGTGTTCGGATTTGATCTTACTTAAAAAGATACAGAGAAAAGTGAGGGTACATTGGTCAGCTACCAAGATGATTGCCATACTGAGAAGCAAAGTCCAGTGAGAGCCGTTTCCTCGACCTTAAGTTACTTAGCACAGAACAGACAAGGTTAAGATCTGATTAGATTACAAAGGTACTCAAATTTATCCAAGCCCTTGGATTTCTTGATCCAAGTAGCTATATAAGACTGAATCAGTCTACTTTATCTCATAAAAGCTGATCTAAACCCATGCATGGGCAATAGCTTGCTTCAGATAAGGCAAGGTCCTTTTTAATCAGCGGCACCGTTAACGTCTGGAATGATTTACCTGTATGACTGGATGAACGCAACACCATATACACATTAGACAACCTGGCAAATGCGTCACTTCATATACACTATTATCACCATTTCCGTTTCTGCAGATATAAGATTTGTAGACATTTATCACAATCATTTGCTAGATGTTCTTCCTTGTCCACGCTAAGCTACATGCTTATCATCTCTTCTCCCATTGGCAAACAGCCTCAAAATTGCCCAGTTGGTCACTGTTGTTTGCTCTCCTCAGACACTCACGTCACATACACCAGGTAACTCTGGATCATGACGGAAAGTGTTCGGTAATCCTTACTGCTGAACGAGTCAGGGTTTCCGGAATATCTTGAGAAAAATTCAGCTCAGGGATTGATGTTAATGAACAATACAGTAATTCTCTCGTGCTGGATGAAGTGCTTGAAGGTCTTAATTAGCTTGTCTGAAGATTTGCTGAAGGCAGCAGGATTAATAGAACCCGAATTAGCTTGATGAGAGACCGGGATATTGATGAATTACTTAATGTGTGAGGATGAGAGGCCAGGATAAGAAACGATGGGATAGATAGTTCAATACCGACTATCGTGATTATTCGACCCTGTGTACCTTTATAGACCGGATAATAGTCACGGACACGTCCCAACTACCGCTGTGTAATGTGAGACACCAGACACCTTCACGGTCGCTAATCTTATCCTCTGACGTTATGGCCACAGTTAGAAAGGTATTAATTACCTGTCGGCAGAGATTGTAACGTAAACACATTCCCTAAAAAGTCTCCATTCTGAAGTGCAGTTTTCTGGTTAGTGAGTACTTCATGATATCAAACATCTGATTCTCTCGAAAAAAAAATCTAGAATCATGTATTTCACAGAATGTCTTCCGCTTCTGCTGTGATAACTTGTGCAGAGCTTCCTTCAGTTATCCCAAGCTGGTATTTTGCATCACGAGACACATAACCAGACGCTCATACGACGTGTTTTGTTGCTACAATCATATCTCATCGCTTGTTTATTCCGTCAGAGGTCTACCTTGGGGAAATGTGAACATCATGTACATGAACAACATAAACTCATTTCTTATGCTATAATAAAGTTTATTCTGAGCAAAGCATAAATGAAAGTAATGATAGCGATCATGAGTTATGACTGAGTCAGCTGCAATAAAGAGGATGTTTTTATGACGTCCCTCAGACCTTTGTGGTGTAGCGGTTAGCGTTCCTGACCGTGACCCATTCCCGGGCCGCCCAGGGTCGAGAGCATAACTTCGAACCCTGGTTACGGCTGTCAGTACACAGTCAACCCAGCTGCTTATCCGCCCATCCGTTCCAGGCGCCACCCCGCCCTACAGGAAACAGCATCGCCACCCCCGAGTGAGCGAGGTAGCGCCAAGAAACAGATGAAGAAAGGCCAGATCCGCTCTCATCCATAGACAAGCTGTCATGTTTAATGTACAGAAACCACAGCTCCCAATCCACATCCTGGCCTCACAGAGCTTTCCATGGTTTACTCAGGACGTTTCACATGCCCTAGTTCAGTCCACTGACGCCACGTTGACCCCAGAATACCACATCGTTCCAACCAGAATAATCAGTAGAAAGATACATGTATTGTCTAATATATCACGAAATTGATTATCAATCCAGGTTGCTGACAGGAGAACGTTACAGTGCAAAAACTGTATTCGCTATTTCGTTCAAGATCACATCATTTAGAGCAACACTAAAAGAAAAAAGGAACTCGAGATTGAGAAACTGGTAGATGTTTGTCACCTAATGCAGATATCACGAACCCCCGGCGGCCGAGGTGACTTATTGATGATAATGATATGTACTTTAGTCTGAATTCTTTCTATTTAAAGGCACACTCAAGTGAAAGCTATTTGCCATAGCATGCTACAGCACTGGTCCATCATTAAACCCACTATAAAGTGTTGCTGGCACATACCATCAACCGCAAATAGTTTGCAGTGCATTTGCACCGGCCAATCATAAATACTTTCCAATGGCATCCATAAACACAATATAACCCATGAACTTAATGGCTCTTAAGGGCAAAGTCGCTAGTGGTAAACACAATGAATATTTCTCCTACGAATGTTGCCTCATCACAAAGTTTCAAATCCCAACACAGGCACACATGCTTGTACGTACACGCGCTGTACTGTAAGGGTTGAGCAGGAAGAAGGAAGATAAACTAAGAAGTAATCTGGCGTGGGAGAGGAGCAGTGGGAGTAGCAGAAGGGTGGAGTTAATTACAAGAGATGCAACAGAGAGACAATTGTGAACGACAGAAATTACGGCAGCCGTGGACAGCGGCCTCATGAAATGGAAACGCGCAAGGTATTAACTGTCCAGACTAGAGAGAGAGAGTTGAGAGAGACTCTTGTCATGAAATTAAAAGGTGTTTGAAAATTTCTTTTCCTACATAATCTTTTATTATCAGCATTATTATTATTATTATTATCATTATTATCATTATCATTATCATTACTGTTATCATTATTAGTATTATTGTTATTATTATCATTATGATCATAATCACTATTACTTTCATTATCGTCATTTTTATTATTGTTATTACTATCATTATTATCATTATTATCATTATTATTATTATCATTATTACTATTATCATTATCATTACTAACACATAATGAACACCTATTGTGTAAGGCATACAATGATGTCATACATAAAATGACGTTCGAATGCTCTGTACAAGATATAATTTGTACAGTTATGTTGTAGAATATCCATAAGTACATGATCGTAGGATGTCGACTGATAATGTGTCATCGTCAGAGCAGATTCAGAACCTAACCTAAGCTACCTTGACACATTTCATGACTATGTTTTTCAAGCTTCCTGCGTTAGCAGAGATGTCTTCACATCTGCACGCTGCAGAAAATGACAGTAAAGTTTGTTTGCTGCTGAGGCAAGTTACCACAAACTCTCAAACACTGTCATGCTACAAACTCTGGGCGATTGCAACACCGTTTTTCGTTCGCATTTCATGTACAACACTGGTGTTTACGTCTTCTGATCAATTGCATGAGAACAGCATCAACAGGAGGAACTATAGAAGCATGGAAACGTGTTTATCTGGAATCCTTAGCCTAGAGCATTCTAATTACATGTTCTCTGCATTGATCAAATAAGCTCAAAATATCGTGTACTGATTCCACACACTTTTCTTCGTTGTTTGGTAGTCATGATTCAGAGTCAAAAACCTACACCATTTTGCACATCTTGAGTGGTTCATAAATCATGCGGCAGAAAAATTGCTTATACAGTCACATCCTAAAGGTGTGTAAAGAAATGTGCAAATAGATATGTTTATTGTTCAAGAGAAACAGATGTTTCAGAAGCTCTCTTGAAAATCTGAATCCCGTTGATGTTATATTGGAATAGGTTCTGACATGTCTGCTACATACTAACGTTTATTATGGTAGCTTATATAAAAGTATTTTGTTTCACTGGTGCTTAAGAATTTTATTTTAGATATTTCAAAAAGCTTTGAGTTATAGATTTCGCGGGACTATGCGTTAAAGCTTTCAGGAGACCTTTGTCAAAGCTTTCGGGGAATGTCTGTGTCATCTTGGGTTCTCTTGACCATAACTAAATCCGTTCTCTGCAGCTGTATACGAGTCATAATAAAGCTCATACTTTACCTGTAGCCACACCAGGCATAACCACCAGGCTGTTGCTCTGTAGGACTTTTGGTTTGCAGAACATCATAGAAAGTGATAAGTACGTAATACAGAACTCAACCATGAGATCTGTATTATTTTCCTGGCCAGTTGCATAAGTGTTATCTCGACCTACACAAAGCATTACATTGACTATCATCTGAACATTACATTTTTAAGTGTAACATATGAGCAACTTCACATTTGCAAAACTACAATGAATGTGTTTCATAATCTCGTAGCTTAACATAATGAAAGGTTCAATAAGCGATGGTAATAACCTCCATAAAGCATCCTTGTTGCAGACAATTTACTGGGTTATTATTGCATAAATGTTTATCACTGATCATTAAGTGTGCTGAATTACTCACCCCTACGCTACAATACAGCTGATATTATGTTATTGCTAATAGAAAGCCGTGTGCATGATGAATGATGACTCATTGTACTTAATATTCTGAAATAGGTTTTTCTTTATCGAAAACTGTGATAGTTACCCTCTCATATATATATATATATATATATATATATATATATATATATATATATATATATATATATATATATATATATATATTTCCTTGGGTAACTTTGTTTGGAGACCGTCACCCGTGACGGCGTCACTTGCGCCGAGCATGCCAGGAGGAGGGACGTCTCTGCCATCAACGTGATTTACTCTCTGTATCATCATGGACGCAGGCTCCGTGGATTTGGTGTTAACTTTGGATCTACAATCGATCCATGAAGAACTTCCATGAATGAATGGATGAATGAGTGAATAATTAAATTTGTATAAACCGCAAAAGCCCTCACACTTGCGGTGCCTGGGCAACGCCCGCGAGGGAAAGAACAATTTGGCACAGCTCGACAAACACTGGACTCCCTCGGCTCCTCTCCCACTACAAACCAACCCAAACCTCACGCAGCAGATGTTGCTGACAACCTCACCGCCACCCATCCTGCTCTTTCTTCAAACACTAATGCCTCTGACCTCCTCACATTTCAAGCAAAGATGCGTGCATGCTTTCTGGAAGTCATATACATTAACATGGGAAAGTCACAGAGTTTAACAGAGTTTTTGATTTAACGCAGGAAACAACAGTCGAGTATGAAAAGAAAAAAGAATAGAATCTATTGCATGGGGATCTGGAAGAAATGGACGCATTTTTAATACACTTTGCCTCTATTCAGTTAACTAATTTCGAAACACTGATGAACAATGTAGGTCTGTTGGGAGAACTCAAGAATCACTGATTTTCCTAATTTTCCTATATGTTGCCTTTCCCTATTCAAAGGCACCACAAAAATTTGCTTGTGGTTTCCTTTGTTCTACCTTACCTCGCCTTGTTAAGATATGCAAATAGAACGGCTTCTGTCACCCTGAGATTGCTTGGTAAAAGATGTGCTAGCAGTAATACCCTTACCTTTGATTTATATCAGTGATATACATTTGTGCTAGGGAAACATGAGTGTTTACACACTTGGCCATGATTATAGCCTTTGTACATTTGCAGTGATAAATATTGTTACAGAGAGATGCAAATTCATTGGAACCATGTTGTTGGAGATATACATTGGATCAATGATCAATGAACTCAATTTAGCTTCAAATCCTCAATTTTTCTCTTCTCGTTTCCTTTCTTGTTGTAAACATTCAGAAACACTGTCAATGTTTGAGGAACTTTATCCTGTGGTATCTAGTACTGAGGTCGAATACCCTCCGGAAATCATCCTGTTTCTGCTTATAACGAGAGGACGACTTTAGGCAGTACCAGCCGCTGCAGTAATCATTGTCCCACGTATAAACCCGATTTTCTTTTCTTTCTGTCATTTCACCAACATTTGCGGTTGTTCTACTGCCTTTTATTCCAGATCATTAAGTTTGTGCCTCCCATAATGTATCACTTCTCCTGTAGACTCAACTATCAAATTTTGTTTTCATTAATCCCTGTCGCATCGTCAGTCACGATTTCACTCAAGAGGAAGTCTTTTGTCATCCCAGCACTGGCACGCATTTTGCACACTTATGGGTCTTGAGTCCCTCGTCATTACTTGTCGTGATTCGATACTTCACAGTGACAATGTATTCCTCTGTATCGAGTTATTGAATTTCTGCCTCGAGACCTTGACATCCTCCTACTCCCAAGGTCAGGTATTCTGTTCACGAGACATCAATATAACCATAGGGAAAGGTTGAAATCCTCCTAGAGAGATGGAATGGGAGGGAAGACCAGCCGGATGCTTTCTGTTTTCGATGATCTCGAGCAAATTATCACTAACTAACAATATGTCAGATCGTCACGACCACTTATTCGACAACATGGGTTTGTGTAGCAACTCCAGTAGTGATCTTTCTCATATAACAACTGTTTGGTCATCCTCTCCGAGATATAGGAAAATCGTATCATTTACGCCTTTGATATATCGTATCGTTTAACAATGTGGCAACAAGGACTGATCTCCAGCTCCTTAACATAAGCTTTCCTCCTCAAAGCTATTCTCTGACTATGACTCTGACACTATTGCTGTAACTGTTAATGAATCCTTTCCTCCCTCTTTCCATAACAACAACGGTGTCCCTCAAGGTTCCGTCCTATTTCCTGTTTTCTTTCTCATTTTCATCAAAGATTTCCTCTTTCTCAACATATGAACAAATGTATTAATGTCTTGATTGACTCAACACTGCTTTTTTCCACTTCCTTCAAATCGCCTCAACATATTTGCCCCTGTAAAACCAGAGTTGAGCAAGATTTCCTAATTGGACAGTCGCAATTTGACAGTTTCTTTCAATTTTCTCTTCTGAAACCTCTCACAATTTTTACAGTCCCTTTTGATGGCTCTACAGTCTATTACTCAATACAAAAAACACATGTATCACAGAAACATCCAATTCTTCTTTAAAATCTCAATTGCACAGATAGCTAAGTCTGCTTCTAAGGAAATGGAAGATCTGTTCAGATGCTGAATTCTTGTGATGAAATGTTCCTACGATTTTACAAAGGATCATTTCATTCATATATCGAATACTCCTACCTACGTTCTAGATTTGCATACTTACATGGTAAAAGGTCATTTGGCAATATCAATTCAAGAATCAATTGGACTTATCAACTCTTCCAGTCTTACCTTAAGGTATGACCCACTTGCGCAACGCAGCGTAGTAACTTCTCTTTCCCTCTTCTCGAGATATTGCTTGGGTTTTTGCTCTTTATAATTGATTGCTTGTGTCGCCGCCAGTAGCTAGATCACACAGTACTTTGTATGGCCATCGACAGCTCAGGGTCGGCCGTGATGTCTCTTTCTTTCCCTACATCACGAAGAGTTTGGAACATACTTATCTTCCAGCCCTCTCATGTTTCACTGATAACCAGCCATCGAAGAGGACCTTTTTGTTCCTGACCGGATCCAACGACATGAGAAAAAGAAATATTAAGTTGTATTGACGATCGTGTACTCTGAATTTCTCCCAGTCTTGTAGCAGAGCACAACCACGGGAGACGAGGATTTTCGGCCAGTGAATCGTATCTCGAGATACGCCAGTGAATGTATCTCGAGCATATGTTTAGATTTGTGGAGTAGTACCTACATACTCGACATTCTGTATATAGAATTAGATATATAAGGCATAGAATAGAGCAGAAATGTTTGTGGCACGTACATGGTTCTGAAAGTCATCAATATAATATATATATATATATATATATATATATATATATATATATATATATATATATATATATATATATATATATATATATATATAAAGCATCACTACAGTGAATTTTCTTCAGAATTCATAAAATCCTTTTGAACAGAGAATTACGACTGAAGGTCTTGAGTAACTTCAACTCGTGAAACATGCGATGTTCGAAACCAGGTAAACAGCGCTGCGACCAGTGTGAGGTATGAGTGAGAGGGACAAGAACCGCAGCTACCAGTAGAAGAAGTAAGAGACCATTCCTGCCCACATCCACGATATTAACGAGGCGAGGAGGGGAAGTTCAATAGGTCAAAGATAGAGTACGCCATTAGGGAAGAGGTTGACATGAATATTTCTGCCTTCGTAGCGTTATGCCTCACTGAACTGTTGATGTCTATAGGTGATGGGTGATTCGTCTAGCTGAAAGTGTTATGGGCGTTCGATCTCGTCCCTCACCTAACCCGTGAACCTTGGTCCTCCTGCCCTCTTCACTGATCATCAGATGACTCCAGCGCACGATGTCCATCATCTCCCAAGGACTCTGGCAGCCCACACAACTTGTGTTGAGCTTTGCGTTTCTGTATGTTCACCATTATCTCGGGATTCTATGCGTAAGACACATTTTCCGCTAATCCGCAGCCTCAGCGCTCGGCCTCATACACCCTTCTGCTGATTCACATGCCTCTCTCAAAGCTAAGTATTGTACATATCTCTGGTGATTCACTTAACCCCCTGCGTTTTGTCATACTGCTCTCAGCTGAATCGTGTTCCATATGATTCGGGTTAGTACATACATATCATCAGTGACTCAATGGAATTTAAAAGGATCACAAACAACAACAGACTACCGGGTCCTCTCGTAGCTGTTTGTGATGGTGGAAGATGATCAGAAACACAGAGTTGGGTGTCGTAAGAGTAGAACAAAATGATGAATTATGGAGGAATAACCGTACATCTTACGTTTGACTCCGGAGGTGGAAACAGTGTCAGTCGCGGGCATTTGTCGAGTCTGTCAAACGTACCAATAGTTTGCCATATGTAAACATTCCCGCCGAAGAAAAAGTCCTTTGCCTCATAGAAAGTAAAATGTTTTCCCACGAGAACATATCTATTGCTACTAGTAAACCACACAATTCTAGCTTTCAATAGCTGATTCAATCGAGATATTTGAAGCCCTTGATAATTATTATAATACCAGTATACGAAACTTTGCACTTTATCGATACTAAAATCACTTGTCACCTGTTATATCAGCTCGTCTACGTTAGTTTGCAATTTCACTGATACGAGAGAGAGAGAGAGAGAGAGAGAGAGAGAGAGAGAGAGAGAGAGAGAGAGAGAGAGAGAGAGAGAGAGAGAGAGTTGGTCTCACATAATCTCACGCAATTCAGATCGTCGGCCTCATGTAATTTCGTGCCGACCTACATACATGCCTGGGTTCTTGGCCTCATACAGCTCCGTGCTGGGCGAGGCCTCAGCTGACGCTCAGCCTCCTGCGCTTCACTGTTGACTTACAACGCCGCGATGCACCGCTTCAGCCGCCTCCCTCCTCACACACGCCATGTTGTTGGGTCAACAACGCTGCCTCTCTTTCTGCTGATCCACCTACCTCTGTGGCTCGCCTCAGTGTACTAGTCCTCTGACACAGCACCAAGGATGTTTAGGCGATATCGGAGGCTGGGAATCATCTGGGAGTCTTTAAAATGGTAAAATTTGTGGGCATTAGGGTTTGATGGGTGTCACTGGTGATGGAAACAAGAATCTAATTGATGATCACGTGGTGGTAGGACCTGATTCGTTTTAAATGTTAGTGGCTAAGGTGTCGTGAACCAGTGGTCACAAGAACGAGGGAAATATTTTTCTTTGTTTTTCACGAGGAAAGATTGTGATCAGTGTGAGGGTTTGGTGGTAGTGGGTGTTATGGGTCGGTGAGGACTGGTGATAAGTGGCCCTGGAAAGTAGTGGCATGTAGATAGCAGGGACGTAGTTGGTTGTGAGTTAGGGAATGTTGTGCTGCGATGGTTGTAGGGCAAGGATACTAGTTGGATTAAAAATAGTCTCGTTGGATAAGAGAGTATACGGATATGATAGTTGTGGGTTCGAGATACTTGCAACACTGATGGTTGTGACCAGAAATAGTTATTTTTGGAATGTTGGATTCTTATTCGCCTATGAGGTCTGATGGCGTTTAGGACTAGCGTTGCAAACAGAATCTCTTGAGTAGTGTGGTCAACAGGTGATGGTGTTTGAAGGTACTGGCTAGCAGCTGGATGTGTCAGGGAAATGATGCTTGGCAACCAGCCAGATCTTTCCTATTCAGGCTTCAAATCCGAACTGTGGGAGCTGCTATGGTGAAAGCCTTGAAAAAAGGTTGATATATATAGTTGCCTCCTGTTTCTTTCATGTGGAAGCATGACAAGACATAAAATACACCCTAGCCACAGTTCATGTAGCACAGGTCGCTTTCTTTTCCTTTGATATTGAGGAAATGTACACCATACTACATACAAGTCAGCATTCTATCTGTATGTGGCGTATCTTGAACCGGTCGCTCTTACATAAGACTTGAACCAACTCCAATTCAACGCACAGACAGCGGGAGACACGTGTGACAACGAGATATTCACTTCCTACTAGGAAAAGAAAATAACGACCCCAACCAGTGCTCTCTCTCTCTCTCTCTCTCTCTCTCTCTCTCTCTCTCTCTCTCTCTCTCTCTCTCTCTCTCTCTCTCTCTCTCTCTCTGTCTTTATATTATTATATATATATCCATATACCTTAGCCTGAACCAGGTACCCATTTCATCGACCAACCTATAGGGGGTGGATGAACAGCTGGGTTGAATGTGGACCGACTGCCACAACCAAGATTCAAACCTATGCGCTCGACCCTGAGCGGCCATAGAATTATCGTACTAAATCATCCAGCTGAAAACATGATAATACTGAAGCATTGCCACGACCCTACAAGACCGCAAATAACAGAAGCCATGTACATAAGAGAATATGATACATTCATAGACCATCAAAGTACAGAACAAGGTTAGGTATTCTGTGCCACACCCACGATGACAGAACTCGTTACCTCGACAGGACTTTTTCCAGGTACGAAAACCCCGGGTTTGACCCAGCCTTTGACCCAACGAGTTTGACCCCTACCGACCACACTACCAGGCACGAACTCCGAGGGGACACGGTCCACCTATCATCATGTTATCTACGTCACCGCTTTCGTTTGTCATACTTCAAGAAGTGATTCATTCCTCTTTTGCTCTCTAATTTGTGACGAATCATTTACAATCAACTTGACTGAAGATGTGCACTGGTTCTGTGCCCGAAACGTCCCGTGAATTTTGAGAAGAAATTTAATCACACTTTACCTGATGACGCAAAATGTGCGGTGAGAAAAATTGCAAAAATCGACAGAAGCTAATGGTATTAGATAAGTATTGGTCTTAAAGAAACACTACACACACACACACACATATATATATTTTCTTTTTTTTTTTTTTTTTGCTTTGTCACTGTCTCCCGCGTTTGCGAGGTAGCGCAAGGAAACAAACGAAAGGAATGGCCCAACCCTACCCCATACTCATGTATATACATACGTCCACGCACGCAAATATACATACCTACACAGATTTCCATGGTTTACCCCAGACGCTTCACATGCCCTGATTCAATCCACTGACAGCACGTCAACCCCGGTATACCACATCGATCCAATTCACTCTATTCCTTGCCCTCCTTTCACCCTCCTGCATGTTCAGGCCCCGATCACACAAAATCTTTTTCACTCCATCTTTCCACCTCCAATTTGGTCTCCCACTTCTCCTCGTTCCCTCCACCTCCGACACATATATCCTCTTGGTCAATCTTTCCTCACTCATTCTCTCCATGTGCCCGAACCATTTCAAAACACCCTCTTCTGCTCTCTCAACCACGCTCTTTTTATTTCCACACATCTCTCTTACCCTTACGTTACTTACTCGATCAAACCACCTCACACCACACATTGTCCTCAAACATCTCATTTCCAGCACATCCATCCTCCTGCGCACAACTCTATCCATAGCCCACGCCTCGCAACCATACAACATTGTTGGAACCACTATTCCTTCAAACATACCCATTTTTGCTTTTCGAGATAATGTTGTCGACTTCCACACACTCTTCAAGGCTCCCAGGATTTTCGCCCCCTCCCCCACCCTATGATCCACTTCCGCTTCCATGGTTCCATCCGCTGCCAGATCCACTCCCAGATATCTAAAACACTTTACTTCCTCCAGTTTTTCTCCATTCAAACTTACCTCCCAATTGACTTGACCCTCAACCCTACTGTACCTAATTACCTTGCTCTTATTCACATTTACTCTTAACTTTCTTCTTTCACACACTTTACCAAACTCAGTCACCAGCTACTGCAGTTTCTCACATGAATATATATATATATATATATATATATATATATATATATATATATATATATATATATATATATATATATACACACACGCACATATACATACCTATACACTTCAGCGTATACATACAAATACATACACAGACATATACATATATACACATGTACATATTCATACTTCCTGCCTTCATCCATTCTTGCCGCCACTCCGCCACACATGAAATGGTACCCCCCCACCCCCCGTATGTGCGCGAGGTAGCGCTAGGAAAAGACAACAAAGGCCACATTCGTTCACATTCAGTCTCTAGCTGTCATGTATAACGCACCGAAACCACAGCTCCCTTTCCACATCCAGGCCCCACATAACTTTCCATGGTTTACCCCAGACGCTTCACATGCACAATCACCACTCACTCAAGTAGAAGGTTAAGTGCATTCATGCTCTATGTACGTTTCTGAAGGCGATCTCTGCTCATGTCAGATGATAAATTCCTTGTCGTTGTCCACGTGTGTGATGTGGTTAGTGTTAATAATGTAGCATAGCATTTTCGGCCGTATTCTCGGTGGCGTGGCGTATGTTTTTCCCATGGAGAATCACTACGGTAGGGGAGGTTCCCTCCACCGTGCGGGTTGCTAGGTTTCTCAGTCGTCAAATTGGCGGTCCTGCGTGTCGTTTGCTCCAGGGTTGCTAACCTACGGAAGAGCGCGGTGTTGTGGAAAATGTGTGCTTTCCCTATTGGGATGACGGCATACGCCACGCAGCCGAAAATATGGCCGAAAATGCAATACTACAATATCAACTACAGCACACACTTCCTCCACTACCCCACCTCCACCCTCACCACTAAACCGCTGTGTATTTGGTCATCTAAGAAACTGTTTAAGTTTCCACTCCACTGCAACATGTTCTCACGTACCGAGTTTGATAATAATGAGGAAAGGCTATTCTCGCCCAGCAAGTTCCTCGTACAATCTAGGCGGCATATTTCCTGTTCCCGCTTATGTTAGTTTCGCAAATTTGTTTTTTTCTTTGCATAACCTAAGTCAGACGGCATTTTGCATCCGATTAAATAGAACATCGACTTTCTGACCGTGTTATTCCCTGGTCCTCATAATGCCACGTCCTCTCATGAAAACGGGCAAAATTTGAGATTTGTCTTCATGGTCCTGATTTTGTCCACTATTGCCAACACGCGCGCGCGCGAGGGGTGAGGGGGGGTGCCATTTCATGCGCAGCGGGATGGCGACGGAAATGGATGAAAGCAGCAAGAATGAATATGTACATGTGTATATATGTATGTGTCTGTGTATGTATACGTATATATACGTTGAAATGTATAGATATATATGTGTGCGTGTGTTGGCGTTTATGTATATACATGTGTATGTGGGTGGGTTGGGCCATTCTTCCGTGTCTCCTTGCGCAACCTCGCGACAAGAAGAGAGGATTATATATATATGTATATACGAATAAAGTGCATATGAACGGGCACCTTCATAGAACATACAAACCTCCAACAGCCAGGATCGAACCCGGGTCCCCTGCCTAAGAGGCGGGAGCACTACTGCCAGGCTATGATCACCCCTAAAAGGGATATGATCATAGCCTAGCTACTCTTTGCGATGACTCGCCCGAAGTCTTCTGTGGTATACTTACCCTATACGGAGCCCTCTGTCCTGCCTGTGTTAAACATCTGTCCATAATCTCTAGCTATGCTACGTGCACAGCGTTGTAACATCTAACTGCGCCACACTGCCAGGATCAGTTATCTAGCCATATATCGTCCCTGGTTGTCCATCGCTACATCTCCGCTAACCATACAGTAGTCTCAGAGACAGCCTGCCTGCATGTGATACACTCACACCTCTACTGTAAATGTAGGTCAAATGATGGAAGAAAGGAAAGTTAACTGTGTTCTTTGGCATTTACGAAGATAATGTGTTCATCCCTTGACTTATCTACATGTTATCTATCAAGATTTTCAAAATTAATCATACATTTGTTGCTCCAGGGAAGGTACGAAACTGATTGGCTGCGCGGCCAAGTTCACACAGACTCCCCGACATTGTCTGGCTTCACATTACTGAATGGCTCGTACCAACCTCAGTATTGCCAGGGTTCGCTCCTAGTCTCACGTAAACGTTATTACTAAACGAATGAGGCCATCTCTTCGTCTTTTCGTGGCGCTCCTTCGCTAACGCGGGAAATGGCAAACATTTATGAAAAATATATAAACGATAGATCTGTTGCTTGGAAAACGCAGTCGTAAGAGGCAAAAAATCAGCAGGTCATGGATGAACATTATCAGTTTTATTGGCTCACGTTTTGGTAATCGCATATACCATCATCAGAGGCTATAAAGGAAGGACAATATACATATTACATATACGCATTATGAGTTTCGCTTAAAAGCGTAGAATCTGAAATGTTCCTTGAAAAATATATATCATAGAGCCCACCGTGAAATGAATAATCGAGATAAATGAAGAAAATTTATTATGGCAATCCTACTTCATCTAAAAAACATTAATTCGGGACTTATATAATGAATTCAACAGAGGCAATATTTTCTAGTCGAGAATTAGAATTCTACATTTCATAATTATGTATACTAACGTTAAACAACAAGACAGTTCTACTCAAGCCTAATAAATATCTAAACCATAACAGTGCTGTTGTTGCCTCATTGTTACTTCTAGTCGGTTTGTTCCAGCAGAACAGAAGGGACTCTAGTATTAACAGGTCGGTGTTTAATGAGCTACTGGCCAGTACAGAGGAGCTCGCTACCGGCACTGGATGGTCATTGTCGTGAGCGTGGGTTCGTATTGCTCTGAAGAGTTTGGTAATTAGGTAGTTCTTTCTTAATTACCCCCCCTCCCAGGTGTTCATGAATGCGCGTCCTGAGGTGTAGTTTCGTCTTGCCAAATCTACAAAGCATTACGACCGTTGAACTTTTACTGGTAGACTGCAGCTGGTAGACTGAATTGTATTTGTGTCTTTAAAAACTACTCTTCTGTTAACACGTGGGTATAACTCACGTACTAGGATAGTTTTAATGTAATTTAGGTAAATGAACAACGAAACAGAAATGAATCACATCTGGAAGTGTTACGAATGACAGAAGTGACGTAGAAAATTTGTTGATCCCTGGACCGTGTTCTCTCGGAGTTCATTCATGATAATGTGGTCGATGGAGGTCATACTCCATGGGTCAACGACTGTGGGTTTGCCTGAGGTGTCCACACCTCAAGGTAGACAGTAGGGATATCTGTGATGCAGTAGAGAAGGATTGTATAATCCTAGCTTGTCCTGTACTTTCATAATTTACAAAGGGATTATATTCTCATATGTCTATTGCTTCTGTTATCTGGAGCCTTGTACACTTTATACCTTGGTGTATGTGCTCATAACCACTGACACTTACTTGTATTTGAAATTTATATCTTCTCCCACACATCATGAGCTCATGTGGCGCTGCGGGCAAGTGGTGCCAGTATTACCTTTTGAGGCGTCACAGTGCAGCTGGAGGTGAGTGTGCGTGCAGGCAACTCTGCATCAGTGATTCCTCTCAAGCCGCGCTGCGCCGCCTCTATGAAATGAGTTTCCTTGAATCAATGTTTACCTTCCACACGTCCCCGTGCTGCAGTCCTGCACCAGTATTACTACTGCCTTTTGTACCTTCTCCACCGAGACGTATCCATCCTGCAGTGCTCGAGCGTCATCTTGTATTGAACTTAAACATGTGATTCAGAAGTCTTAGTTATCCGTAAGTTCCTTCATCTTTAACTATGGATTATCACCTGACAGACCTCTCCTTTATTACAAATGTACCACATATGGATATATGTTTGAGGAATACTGCTGGAAACGATGTCAGCGAAAGTGCATGCTTTTCAAGTTTTGTGGTCATTTCGGAGAACTGGTAGGTCGGAGAGGTGTAGACTCAACTCTCAAGCAAGTATACGGAGGTATATTCCCTCCACATGTAAATACGGCAATTCAGTCAAAGACGAATCAATGAAAGCAACGGTTCCGAAGGGAAGAACTTTTGTCATCAAAATAAGACTCCGTTTTTTATAGACACTCAATTATTGATATAATGTGGGGTTACCAAGATAGATTAACTTCCACAGGTGTCACCAGGCTCTCTCTACTAGTAGTCAACGTGGGTGCGAAGTCACCTTAGACGAGGCTCTATTATCATCAATGAATTGAAGACATGAGAGTCTACATTGAGGACCTCTTGCGCCAAGAAAACACAACCTAACGCTGTCCCCTAGTGAAGCACAACCTCGCAGCTACTGTAGTCCCATATATAAGTTCCCGGGGTTGTATGAATACGTAAAGAGGACCCACAATACATTACTACAGGGATTTTTGTATTAGCATGTAAATGAGTTTTGTGGCTCGTGCATAATAGATGAGACGACTTCACGGACCTTTGATGAATACTGTTTACTTAACAATCCCTAGACAATTGAGATCGTACTTAGACACGGAATGACCCACTGGTTCTTTTTGCTAAAGTACTAAATTTGCATAATACCTGTGTTGTATGGCGATGTAACAGTATCGTTCTTGTGTGCGTTATACCATAACGAACGTATTTGATTAGATTTTCTCTTCCTTTCTACCTCACCTTCAATGAAAAATAAAATCTCGAACATTGGAAAACGGTATATTCTCGTTATGTTTATTTCCACACTGGGGATACAGCTTCGATTTCTATTAAAAGTTTAATACAGCCATCGGGAGCTTAAGAAGGCACTACACCTGCCTCCTGAAGACAAAGGTTCGAACTCCTTTAACTGAGGTAAGATCGGTGCGCCTCCTCGACGTGCCATCTTGAAGAATACTTTAAGTGGATAATAATGCTCAAGTGTTCATTAATCAGAGACACAGTGAATCATATGAAGTGAACTATTCATTCACTTTTGTTAAAGTGAAATAGATAAATGGTTGGTCAATACTTCAGCCCAAATTACATTCGAAATACCTGGTTTGATATGTGGTAATGTGATAATATGAAGCCCCAGTTTCTGAAAAACAGGTTCTGTAAAACGGTTTGCTGTATTTACTCATTCGATGACCATGCAATGCTACGTTAACATGGGGAAAAGAAATTTAGAATAATAGACGCATTTTGCTTGTGTTGTTGAAAATGTACAAGAAGGCCAGTTATATTCCAATTAACATTCCCAGATTACCTGAGGGTCAAAAAATAGAAAAAGTGGCAAAATCAATGTGGTAGGGGTTTAATATCAGTGAGTCACCGAGGCTGAAAAATAAAAATATAAAGATATTCACCTTCCTCAATTTTGAAAGTACGTAAGAATGCAGAATTATATGTCATAAATACAAAGTACTAAAGGAAGTTGGAGCGTTTTCTTTGTATGATGTGAATGTAAAGTAAAATCATACAAAATGACCTCTGACTATTGTCGCAATCTGGTCAGGTTTGAATGCTTGTAAAATCCAGTTTCTTCTAATTTCCCTTTTTTTGAAATCCTTCATTGATGATCTCGTATCTTTCGTTGTCTTTCTAACTCCACCACAAACACAGTAAACACGGTATCATGGTTTGAAGCCCCACACTACACAAACAGTTAAGGTTACCTTTAATGAACTGGGAATCCTGATTAGATTCCGAAGATTCTCCTCCTCTGAACATATGTTTCCATTGTATAAAAGGCTCATTTGTTCTTGAGCAGAGCACTGCTCTGTTATTTTGGAAAGTTTTGCTTGACTGACAGACCCGAGTCAGAAGCAATACAACACTAGCTCTACACATCTAAAAATGAAATATGCCCTCAGCCACAGTGTTAGCGTTTTTTCCTTCATTTGTAGATATTAGTTTCGTTTCTGCTGAGGAGAACCGACTGCTTGTGTCCCTCTCATCTTCACCGACCAAGTAATACTGTGTAAGCCGCTGCTTCGCTTGATTACTGTGCGTCCGTCGTTAACTCGAGGTTAGGTCCTCTGTGATTATGTTCGTTTTACTACACATCTAAGTTTTGGGTGAGTAATTGTGTGTTGGGGAGAGAAGGGGATTGACGCGTCATAGAAACTGTTTAGAACGTAAAGATATAGCGACTTTGAAAGGATTTAGACATTATGAGGAGTGTTATATATGTGCGTGAAGTCATGCGAGATGTTGCAGGTTGTCATGTCTTCAGGAACCATATGGATTCGCATTCTTCAGGGGTGGTTACTGACTGTGGCTAGTTGAGGGTGTCGGAGGCACAGGAGACCTGCAGCAAACTGTGCTGGTGTGTGTGCTGTGGATCACATGCCTCCGTTCATGTGTCACCTTATGCCAAATTGGCAGGCTAGAAAAATGAAAATATGTGATATTTGACGAAGTAAATCAGAACAGAAATAACGCTGATTTCAGATACAGTTACAAACGTCTATGTCAAACAGTATTTCACGAGTAAACAAAGAACCATTCCATTTTCTAGTTGAGCAATCACTCCTGCAAATATTCTTTTATTTTTCCTTTCTTATTCTCGGTGAATGCAATTGCTGTCTCTCCTGATTTTTGTATGTTTTTCCAATTAATTTATTACATGATCTTGAAATCTATAACACACATGGTAAAACACATCAGACAAACGTAAAATCACTGAATAAACAAAAGACATTTGCGGTTTGGAAATGTATTTGAAACACGATCTTCCGATCATACCAGGATTATTTCTGGCTCTGACTGGATCAATTTATTGTCAACCTTTTTAAGAATAATCCAAGTGTCAACCGTGGACTTTGCATGATCATATAGTTTGTTACTGTTTATGAAAGATATCTCCAGTATCCGTTTATATAGAATATATCCAACAATAGATACTACTCCGTATTCTTCCAGGATACTGATCTCATTTTCACCTCGTAGGAACGTTGTTACTGGAACGGATTTATAACATGATATAAACCTCGTACTGAACCTCGTATCTCTAACAGTAACCTCGTATCTCTAACAGTAACCTCGTATCTCTAACAGTAGGACATTTACATGATTACTTATATGGATTATATCAGAATTATTAACCCATATGTTCAACTCTGTATGAATGCATCTGTCTGTTGAAATTCTGTATGACAATATTTTCAAACTCCAGAATATTTGCACCTCATTTCCCACAAATGTATTCTTTATGTCAAACTCTGCAGGCGGTCACACGACAATTTAATACACACGAAGTCCTTTACATCTCTTACTGTTTTTGATTACTCTCGCATCTCTAGGATTGGCGGAAATTAGACCATCAAGAGCAGAGAGTTAGGTGGCGCTCTGTACGGTCTGTCCTGAAGTAGCATGGAACAGGGAGGCAAGCAAGTGTTACGAGCGCTTAAAGAAGTAGATTCGGGCCACCAGACAGAGGGAGGAGGGTGGATTAATGAGAGTAATACAGAACCTCAGCGATTTAGATTCCACAGAATGGCGTCCATTTGCATATGAATACCTATACCACTTACCCTGCAGAGAAGACGTGGCTCCTTCGCTCTCATCAAGGGCAATTATTTCCTTTTTCCTCCGTTCTATTTTCGCTCGTGATATAAGAATGAACTGGAGGATCTTTTCCCTCGCACGTTCCCTCCGTTACTGAGAGTGATTCAGAGGTTTAGTTGACTTGTGCAGTGAGGATGTGATGTGGTAAATCTGGCTGTCTCTTTCTGCTCGATTTCTTTGAGTAACTTTGATATACGGGTATGTGTTTGCTTATTATATATGTAAATATATATATATATATTATATATATATATATATATATATATATATATATATATATATATATATATATATATATATATATATATATATATTTTTTTTTTTTTTTTTTTGCTTTGTCGCGGTCTCCCGCGTTTGCGAGGTAGGGCTAGGAAACAGACGAAAGAAATGGCCCAACCCACCCCCGTACACATGTATATACATACGTCCACACACGCAAATATACATACCTACACAGCTTTCCATGGTTTACCCCAGACGCTTCACATGCCTTGATTCAATCCACTGACAGCACGTCAACCCCGGTATACCACATCGCTCCAATTCACTCTATTCCTTGCCCTCCTTTCACCCTCCTGCATGTTCAGGCCCCGATCACACAAAATCTTTTTCACTCCATCTTTCTACCTCCAATTTGGTCTCCCTCTTCTCCTCGTTCCCTCCACCTCCGACACATATATTCTCTTGGTCAATCTTTCCTCACTCATTCTCTCCATGTGCCCGAACCATTTCAAAACACCCTCTTCTGCTCTCTCAACCACGCTCTTTTTATTTCCACACATCTCTCTTACCCTTACGTTACTCACTCGATCAAACCACCTCACACCACATATTGTCCTCAAACATCTCATTTCCAGCACATCCATCCTCCTGCGCACAACTGTATCCATAGCCCACGTCTCGCAACCATACAACATTGTTGGAACCACTATTCCTTCAAACATACCCATTTTTGCTTTCCGAGATAACGTTCTCGACTTCCACACATTCTTCAAGGCTCCCAGAATTTTCGCCCCCTCCCCCACCCTATGATCCACTTCCGCTTCCATGGTTCCATCCGCTGCCAGATCCACTCCCAGATATCTTAAACACTTCACTTCCTCCAGTTTTTCTCCATTCAAACTCACCTCCCAATTGACTTGACCCTCAACCCTACTGTACCTAATAACCTTGCTCTTATTCACATTTACTCTTAACTTTCTTCTTTCACACACTTTACCAAACTCAGTCACCAGCACAGGTAAATTAACTCAACTTCTGTTGATTTCACCTAAACACCACCGTCACCATACTACACTGCACAGAGATAAGTCAAAATTATGGAGAAACACGTGCGCTACGTTCCACTATGAATTCGCACATAAAAAGTTTTCAATACCGGCTGAATAGAGAGACGCTTATAGTCAACCCTGAATATTCTGGCTAACGCTGTGGCCTTTTAGCTCAAGTAGAAGTAGATTCGGATTCCCTTCACTGCATCATGCAGGGGGAAGAAAGAGAACTACCCACTTGGCTGGGCTAGTAAAGCTGGAAATCTTTGCTGGTATGTGTTTGTTTGTCTATAGCCCAGTCATTATACCATACCTGGGACGGGGGAACAAAGCACCTTTTGAACTACCTTTTCTCATCTGTTGATCATACGGGCGCTGAAGTCAACCTGAATAATGAGAGAGGACAGGTACATACGTAAAATATATATTATGCATCGAAATCGAGAGTTTCCCTCAATACCCAATGTTTATACCGCCATAAGCCATAGCAAAACAAATGTTGTCTTTCCCAGAGTTCCTGTGTACAGTCCCTTACTTTATTCAGATGTTGATCCCTTGGGTTCATGTCATTGTTGCTGTGAGTTTAGAGAATTCATTATTAATTATGTTTCCCTCCACACTGAGGGAGGCATTGTTTCAGCTTTGTTCTTTCACATCATTTCCATTTTCTTTCTCTCCATAAATCATCAGTATCGCATCATTCTTGTAGTTTCGGGCCAACTGGACGCGATTTGATATGTTAATAAATACTGTGAGGTGAAAGGTGAAACAACCATTACTTTTAAAGATCGCTCACCATACAACCTCGCCATATCACATGGTCACCATTATCATCATCACTCTCTCCGTGTTGTGAGCTAGTGTTATTACCTTTCGGGGGGGGGGGGGGGGGGGGGGGGGGGACATTGGTTTTGATGTGGGTCTTTCTCTTATCCACAGTATATTTACCATTTTCTCATTTTCCTTTCCAGTTGTTAACAGATATGCGCCAGTCTTTGGGCCGATTTACTGGGGAGCTGGTATACATATATCTTGGTTCAATACGTCGGAATCCTTCTCTCTCTCTCTCTCTCTCTCTCTCTCTATATATATATATATATATATATATATATATATATATATATATATATATATGGGGATAGGGGAGCAAGAATACTTCCCACGTATTCCCTGGGTGTCGTAGAAGGCTACTAAAAGGGGAGGGAGTGGGGGGCTGGAAATCCTCCCCTCTCGTTTTTTTTTTAGTTTTCCAAAAGATGGAACAGAGAATTGGGCCAGGTGAGGGTAGTCCCTCAAAGGCCCAGTCCTCTGTTCTTAACGCTACCTCGCTAATGCGGGAAATGGCGAATAGTTTGAAAGAAAAAAGAAAAATATATATATATATATATATATATATATATATATATATATATATATATATATATATATATATATATATATATATATATATATATATAATGTTTAATGACCGATATGCCACCTGACCATCCTCATTTTTCCGTAGCGGACAAAAATTTCAAAAAAGAAAAAAAAATAATTCAGTATTTGATTCCATTTCATTTCAGCGAGTTATGATGAAGACCAATAACTGGTTACATCCTCTATCTGACCTTGATGATATTTGCACGAGGATATCATTATCATTACGTAAACCCAATATATAATCGTCGTTTTCTCTCTAAATTGAAATGATTTTGATATTCATAATCGTTTCATGTCCTCTAACTTTCCCATGGCATGTTCACTTTCGTCATCCTAAGAATCTACTTGAACCACAATAGAATCTTACTCATCAGACAAATTACCTTCAGCTACCCTGGTTATCATTACTGATTATTTCGTATACCTTGTAAGTGGTCCTATTGACCATCATCCTGTATCATATCATATATGGCTGAGGAAGAAATAAAAGGGAAAACATATATCTCTCCCAATCATCCTGACACTAAACTAGTTGTATATACAGTTTTTCCTTGATAAACCTAATGTTATTCTGTAGTAACTGTCAGATCATTGCACGGAATTTAGAAAATGAGAATTCAAGACTGACTCTTTCCATGTTCAGTTTTGAAATGAAAACATAATGGGAACTGTGCTGCTTGTGAAACATTATAAGAAAATTTCCGCGAGATCTTGCCCCCCCCCCCCCCAGTCTGTATCGCTAATTATCACACACATCACTGAAATGACCATCTCGCCGAACTTAAGACTTGGCCCCAGACTGCGAAAGAATCCTTAAGGAGGGAATAAATCCAATGAAATGCATCCTTTCTGCAAACTTCATCAGAGACAGAAGTAGGAACTGTTTTGCATAACATATTCAACATTTCTGAAGTAACATTATAAAACATAGTGCGAGTGTACTTGCACAAGTGTCACACCTACAAACGTTCTTAATACAATATTTACACTGGATGTATGGCCAGACTAACGGTAAATCATATAATGTATGATTTAAGATAAAGAAAATTTGCACTTACCCTGCTGCAATAGATACGCAGCACCTGTCAACATTTTCAGTAGACGCAGTAGACGCGCAACACCATAGACGCGCAGACATAGACATAAAAAGTCTCAAGTATACACATACATATGAAAACATTGACACACACACACACACACACACACACACACACACTACGGGCCTCTGTGGTATAATTGTCAACATTACTAGCCATGACACCGAGGTCGGATCTTTATGGATTCGAATCCTGGGCTGTCCAGTGTTCATGTTTCTCTCGATGCTGGTCGATAAATGGATACCTGGCTCAGACTGGAGCATGTGTGTGCATACATACATAATTCTTGTAAATCACTTACACGTGTGAGGCACTGATGTAATTGAACTAGCTGGAAAAAAAAAATAGATACAGAAGCTCCACGCTTTCGACTGTATTTCAAGCAATTTTCATGTATACATACATGCGTAAGAACAAAGGCATCATACATATATGTACAAAGTGTAGATACAGAGCAACTTGAGTGCCTCTTCACTGATGTCCCCATTTGTTCTCTCACATTTTCTACCTCTTTCAAATATATCCCTTTATTCTCCCTAAGGTTCACTAATGCTTGATCACCCTAACTCTCAATTGTCCTCTTTTGAACCCCTGCGCCTCCTTCTTCACTTGCTGCTGCTTTCTCTTATACATCTCTTAATCATTTGCACTCCTTCTTTGTAAGTACCATCCAAATGCCTGTCTTTTCACTTTCATATTCCAGAGTACAGGAAGGAAGGGTAAACTGCTCTAGCGTGGCCATGAGAGTCTTGTCATACATGCAATAATGAATAAGCTTCCATCTGTTGGTAGGTTGCTGCTTGCGAACCTAACCCAGTTACGTGGGTCCCAAAGGCGGTCTGGTTGTGGACAGTCATCTTCTGCTTCTCTTCTTTCCTAGACTGCCACTCCCTCCTATTACCTGTCGAAGAACATATGGCATCCTAAAGGACAACCAATTATGTTTCTAAAATATTTTCTACTCTTCTAGCTTTCCTTATGGTTATAGGCAGGCAGTAAAGTATATTCTCTCATGAGGTTATATAATATCATTATAAGGTTCGTCAGTAAAACACTTACTTTACTTTCTAGCCGATATATCTAACAGTAATGAACAAAACACCGTCACTACCCTTCTTATAACTTGTAATCTCCCATTAGAACTTTTCTACCAAAACGTGATGTATGCGCCCGCCAAACTTAATGCTGATAACGGGAAGGAATATGCGCCAATATGATCGTATATACTTTTTATCGATTATGCACAGGGTCATGATTCAAATTGTGGCATAATGATTTCTCACCATCAGGATTATTAATATATGGAACAGTACACCTCCAGAAGATCAAATTAACATAATAGATACGTTTAGAAATACTCTTGAGAGACACTTTGTCTCTAGCTCAAGACTAACATTGTTTGCGCGTCTTTAGTTACATGTAAAGTTTACACGTATTCCATGTTTATTCCTCTGTTTGCTCTCCTACTCTCACAACACTACCACATCGTTCCAATTCACTGTATTCCTTGCACGCCTTTCACCCTCCTGCATGTTCAGGCCCCCGATCGCTCAAAATCTTTTTCACTCCATCCTTCCACCTCCAATTTGGTCTCCCACTTCTCGTTCCCTCCACCTCTGACACATATATCCTCTTTGTCAATCTTTCCTCACTCATTCTCTCCATTTGATCATATCATTTCAATACACCCTCTTCTGCTCTCTCAACCACACTCTTTTTATTATCACACATCTCTCTTACCCTTCCATTGCTTACTCGATTAAACCAACTCACACCAAATATTGTCCTCAAACATTTCATTTCCAACACATCCACCCTCCTGCGCACATATTCATAGCCCAAACCTCACAACCATATAACATTGTTGGAACCACTACTCAGTCAAACATACCCATTTTTGCTCTCCGAGATAACGTTCTCGCCTTCCACACATTCTTTCGTTAGTATATATTTTTTTTTTTTTTTTTTTTTTTTTTTTTACTTTGTCGCTGTCTCCCGCGTTTGCGAGGTAGCGCAAGGAAACAGACGAAAGAAATGGCCCAACCCCCCCCCCCCCATACACATGTATATACATACGTCCACACACGCAAATATACATACCTACACAGCTTTCCATGGTTTACCCCAGACGCTTCACATGCCTTGATTCAATCCACTGACAGCACGTCAACCCCGGTATACCACATCGCTCCAATTCACTCTATTCCTTGCCCTCCTTTCACCCTCCTGCATGTTCAGGCCCCGATCACACAAAATCTTTTTCACTCCATCTTTCCAACTCCAATTTGGTCTCCCTCTTCTCCTCGTTCCCTCCACCTCCGACACATATATCCTCTTGGTCAATCTTTCCTCACTCATTCTCTCCATGTGCCCAAACCACTTCAAAACACCCTCTTCTGCTCTCTCAACCACGCTCTTTTTATTTCCACACATCTCTCTTACCCTTACGTTACTCACTCGATCAAACCACCTCACACCACACATTGTCCTCAAACATCTCATTTCCAGCACATCCATCCTCCTGCGCACAACTGTATCCATAGCCCACGCCTCGCAACCATACAACATTGTTGGAACCACTATTCCTTCAAACATACCCATTTTTGCTTTCCGAGATAATGTTCTCGACTTCCACACATTCTTCAAGGCCCCCAGAATTTTCGCCCCCTCCCCCACCCTATGATCCACTTCCGCTTCCATGGTTCCATCCGCTGCCAGATCCACTCCCAGATATCTAAAACACTTCACTTCCTCCAGTTTTTCTCCATTCAAACTCACCTCCCAATTGACTTGACCCTCAACCCTACTGTACCTAATAACCTTGCTCTTATTCACATTTACTCTTAACTTTCTTCTTCCATACATATATATATATGTTTCTTCTTCCATATATATATATATATATATATATATATATATATATATATATATATATATATATATATGTATGTATTCCTATGAGTACACGGGGAAAATAAAACACGAAAAGTTCCCAAGTGCACTTGGGAACTTTTCGTGTTTCATTTTCCCCGTGGACTCATAGGAATATCTTGATCACGCGCAAAATTGTGATCCTTTTCCAATATATATGTATGTATATATGTTTGTATGTATATATATGTATATGAATGGAGATTATGGAGGGCATACTTAATGGTCGAGCATATCACTAGTCATGAGGGCATTCATGTAGGTGGGCAGGGCAGTGTGTAGTTCAGGCAGATGATTGAATTTTAACATAGAGCCGTAAACCGTCCCCGTTGGGATCTGGCACCAGCAGCCGCCTGTCTCTCCCAGAGATTTACAGGCAAAAATAAGAATCCATTCCTCACTCACCCTTCTCTTTCCCCACCTCCCGCATCCTTTGCCAACTCTCTCTCTCTCTCTCTCTCTCTCTCTCTCTCTCTCTCTCTCTCTCTCTCTCTCTCTCTCTCTCTCTCTCTCTCTAACCATTATCATCCTTTCTTCATCTCTGTATACGATGTTTAACGTCTGAATATCATCCAGCAATAGTCCTACCAGCCAAAGACGCTAGACTTAGTGACGATGTAATACTTTGACAGAAGATGATATCAAGAATGATTATCAAAGGCTTCGATAGTCTTCATTTACCAAGCTGCTTGAGAATGGATTCGCCTGATTTCACTTGGTTAGGTTTGCAAACTCGTGGGCAAGGGTTTTACCTAGAACGAGCCGAACATTTATGTGAACAAGATTGTTGAAGGTGGAATGATCTACCAGTTAGAATAGTTGAAAACGGTACCATTGATATGTTTAAGAATAGACTTAATAGATAATTCTCTTCAGATTCACAATTGACATTATTTGTACCTCCTTAGTTATATGAAAAGTTGCAGAATACATCTGTTTGAAATATATCTATGTACTCTTAATACGCTTATCTATAATTCTATGATCTCTATCGCAAGCAGCCTCGAAAGGAACCATTGGTCCAATGCTGTTTGAATTCCTTTGAATTTGCATTTCATTTCTGTCTTAAAATTATCCTTTGAACTTGTATTTCATTTCTGTCTTAGAATTATCAATTAAGATTCAAGCAAACTATCAGTCTCATCTTAAAGCGTTAAATATACTTAACGTATACAATGTCAGAGTGATTCGTTCTAAGGAATATGATATATTGATATAAGAAAATATAGGAAAGTGCTTGTGCTTCCATAGGTCATAAGAGCAAAATTTTCTAAAGTCAAGATTAGTAATTATATGAAATCTGCTAGAGCAGAGGTGCCGAATATGGGAAAAATAATAAAGCTGAATTAATTACATGGAACACTTTTACTATAAGAAATTGGACATCATATTGACGAAGCAAAACTCGCTGGAAAACCATATATCCTGAAAAGGAGAACAGCTCTGGTCTTTGAACTATCAACAGGATTAAGATACTTTTGACTTATCTCATAAAAGGGCAAGAAGGTTAATACCATTTCTGATAGATAAGTTGTATGAGAAAAGATTCGAGGAAATTTAAAGTGTTGTCTCGTATGACGTAACAGATATGTGGTGATTCAAATGAAATTTTGATGATAATAAAGATTGTGATAACATTATAGTTTGACTACGTGAAGTGTTCATAGGTCAGGTAACACTGGCCTATTGCTTAGAAGGAAATTGTTTTATTCTTTTTATCATACTTAGCCCAGAACCAATTTAGATGAGAGTCGTTGTGTTACCTAGAACTCTTTCATTTTCTTTAGTCCATGGGTACGCTGCTTCCAGTGGCAGGGAATGTAGATTCCTTTGCAGTGGAAGTTATGTGACAAGACTTTTAACTTTGTGTAACCTTGTGCGGGCGGACCTCGGTAACACCGGAATTTTTTCCCGCTAGTTTATGGATATCTTTATAACTACTGTCAGTGATCACTACAATAATGTCTACGTCATAAATGCCAGCTCTACAGCATCATGACCAAGGAGACTGCAGAAGTAATTCCATGTTGTAAGTTATCATTAACGAGAGGAATGAAAGAATTTCTTCATTTCCTTCAGCAGATTACCTCGTTACACACTAGTATTCATTCTACTCATGTGCTCAAAAGATTCCATATTCCATTTATATCGTGTCTTTCTCATCATCTCTTCTCCCTCTCCCTCCTCATCTTTGCATTATTCTCATTCATTCTTCTCTTCTGTTTTTCCTCATCTTCAGAATGTCTCAAGTTGTCGTGTCCAGTGTTGAGATCGTCGTCTTTACCGTCACGTAAACGATGAACGGTGTGAGTCTGTTTACCCGAAGCTTCGACATTATGTTCCCACTTCAGCCTAATATGTGGAAGTTATCGTTAATATTCTTGATACCCAGCTTGCCATCACTAGCGCTCACCTGTGAAACACATTCATGCTGAAAACTGGCAACGAGATGATCAGTTTTCCTGCTTAACACTCCCTTTCAACATGGCGCTAACTCGGTCAGAATATGTTTGACCGAGTGTTTGAATATTCTGCTAAAATAGACATATGTAGATGTGGTTGTAGTGCTAATGATATGATTAACATCGGGCTATAGATTCTGTGTCATCAGTCAACTTGACTGTACTTCATCACCACTGCGTCCACTGGGACGCACGAAGACATGCGCGTTATTCATGTGAATAATGACATAGGATAGTCCAAACAAAACTTACAAGGTCACCCACATCTGGAAGGGATACATTTTCTGTAAGAAAAATCAAAATATCTATGATTATGTCCTGGTCTGATATGCTACTGTTGTGAATGGACGTTACCACGTGCTGTATATGTATGAAGTCCACTAGCTGACGTACGTGTGGGAATGAACACAACCGGGAGTATATTGGGCAGAGCGGACCGATGTATGTTGTTATGTGCACTTACCTGGGTTGTTATAAGTACAAATATAGCTTTATCCACGTATGTGTCAGCAGAATGATGTGTGACTTCCATATAAATGCATTACACAGAGTAACCTTCAGACACGCCCTAGACGGAGTATAAATACTGGGCTCCCTCCTCGCTCTGCAACAGACAGAGCTTTACCTCGGTATCCGAACAAAGGCTCCTGGTGTGTTCTGTTGTTCCGTCTACCCAACATTTCTAAAGATCTGCTGTACCGAGGAAAATTTGTAATTCACACCCTCGCTGCCTCACAATACACATCCATTCCCGGACTTTTTCGTCACTGGTGCCAGCTGATGCACTCCCCTTCACCTGCCTGTTACCCTGGCCCCTTCTCTACTTACTCCCCTTCCGTGAAATCCTCTCCCCAGCAGGCAGGTGGGTACAATCAGGTAGGTACAACCCAGCAACCCCCCGCCTCAGGGACCTTCCTGCCCAACAACTCTACCATCACACTAGTACAATTATTAAATAATTTTTTCCCACTGTGATCAGCCAGCGTGTCCTCTAATACGTTTGTGTGACTGAATATGTATGGGGCTATAAGCCTACGTAACACTGGATATGCTGCGTGCATGCAGACATACGCGCGTGTAAAATGTGATTCACATCTGTTTGTCAACGAAACTTGTGCGTTTGTGGATTGCTTTGTGAAAGTGCAATGTACACCTCTGAGCAATACTCAACAATACGACCACCTCCAGTAGCAAAACTTATCGTAAAGACAAGAAGAACCTTCTGTTTGATGGCAAAAGCTGGATGGAAGTCCTCAGCAAGGTCACGCCATGATTATAAGTAGATATACAGAATTAGGGAAATGAAGAAGAGGGTAACATGACGTGTGAGGACGAGTTTATAGTCATGTAAGATGAGAGGATCTCGGTGTATGTAAGGAATAGTATGGTCCAGCCGGGGAAGATGGAAGATGGTTAAGAGTGTAACTTTAAAACCTTCATGTCCTTAGATCAAAGCGGAAATTCTTACTCAGGCGACTGTTGTCCACGATCTGCTACTTCCAATCGTATCTGGAGAGTTATACAATACTCTCAGTAGTATAGTAATCACACAAACATGCGCACTAGACTTTCACAAAAGAAGATCATCCTAGAGACATACACAGATGTCCTTTCAGAGAATTGAACTGCTCCGACCACTGAGACAAGGAATGTGCTCAACCATGTAAGAGACAGACGCTGTTAGACGACAGTATGAGGGGTGGTCACTTACTGACCGAAAGAGATTACGTTACAGAGTGCAGTCATTGAGGATAAAACTGTTTCCTGGTAAGGTCTTAGGAAAGCTTTTAGAGGAAGTGAGAGGATTTATGAGAACGAGAAAAGCTTACGCATTCTCCCTCATCCATCTGACTTTTACTGTATCTTATTATAGATATATTTCATTGTCAGGGAAAGAGGTAGAGTGTCCTTGTATCAGGAGAGATAGTGATGATGCTTCATTAACAGGTATTGTCATGAGTGAGGATAGATTAAATGAATACATTATCATTGAGGGTCATATGGATAAGTGAATGATTCTCTCTCTCTCTCTCTCTCTCTCTCTCTCTCTCTCTCTCTCTCTCTCTCTCTCTCTCTCTCTCTCTCTCTCTCTCTCTCTCTCTCTACGTCCTGGGAGATCATACTGGTAGGAGGTGTCGCTCTGCGCCTAGTTGCTCGTCAACAAGCCACCAAGATCACAGTGCATTACCATCCATCACCATCGCTAAGTGCCTCTTGTGCGTTAGATGTTCCTTCACTTTAATTGCATTCATTAATCCTTCAGTTTATATCTGTGTATTTTTCTTATTACAATGGCATCAGCTACTCGCTACCTATGTACATCCTGTGGTCGAGGTTTTGTTAAGGATTTTATCTGGAAGAGAAGTTTAAACAAAGTGATTTAAATGAATTCAGGGCAAGTCTCAAAGCCTTAACTGCGGAAAATTGCAGTCCCTACAATATCATATGGATGCTAAGCATGGACTATAAACAATGCTGTGCGGAGGAGGGTGGATGTGTTTGAAATGAAATGTTTAAGGACAGTATGTGGTGTGAGGTGGTTTGATCGAGTAAGCTATGAAAAGGTAAGAGAGGTGTGTGGTAATATGAGTGGTTGATAGAGCAGAAGAGGGTGTGTTGAAATGGTTTGGTCATATGGAGAGAATGAGTGAAGAAAGATTGACAAAGAGGATATATGGGTCAACAGAAGACCAAACTAGAGGTTGAAGGATGGAGTGAAAAAGATTTTGAGCGATCGGGGCCTGAACATACATGAGGGTGAAAGGCGTGTCCTGGACAGAGTGAACAGGAAAGATGTGGTGTATATATATATATATATATATATATATATATATATATATATATATATATATATATATATATATATATATATATATATATATATATATATATATGAAATAGTAATACGATCCACAAGACCCGCGTCCATATTGAGCAAGAGACCTGATTCATTCATTCTCTTTGCTGTTCCTTCCTCAGTTAACTTTTTTATTTATAACTATGACTTTATTGTGTTATGAATGATTGTTCAATTAATATAACACTGGTGATGGAAGTCTCATCGTTGTTCATACAGTTGTGAGGTAGTTTCAGCAATGACGTATTCGCTTGTGAACTACGGTTTAGTTGGCTGATTGACTGATGTCATCATGGATGTTGTCAACTCAAAGGAAGGAATGCTTTAAATATTGCCAATGTTGCCTTCAGCAACAATAATACTAAAATGAATATCTTAATCAGGAATTCACCAGAAAATTCTCCTGGATGCATCTGTAAAGTGCCATGTAGAAATTGTGATAAATTTTATGTTTGGCAGACTGGCAAGGATCTTTCTGTTAGACTTAAGCAACATAGATATAGTATAAGAACAGGACAAGAATCAAATGCCTTGCTTGATCATGTTAAAAACTATGATCATTGTATTGACTGGAGCAATGCCATCTCAGTTATTAACTCTAACTCCAGTACCACGAGAAATATCATTAAATCTTCTATTATCAAATACATAAAGAATCATAACCTTAATATTAGTGAAGGTCTATACAAATTAGATAACTTTATTGTTGATAAAATTTGTAAACAATTCATCCTTCTTGTCCTCATGATATGTTTATGATACGCTCGTTGTCTGTCATGGACAATCACATGTTTACTAAATGGCGTCCTAGCTACGTCTCTTCGTTGTATATGAACTGACTGTTATATTTTTCTCTTGTATCTCCCCTGATGATGTGATTATTACACGAAAGTGCACTCGGGAACTTATCGTGTTTCATTTTCCCTGTGGACTCATAGGAATATATATATATATATATATATATATATATATATATATATATATATATATATATATATATATATATATATATATATATATATATATATAACTGAAAGAGGGAGAAAAGACATCTTTCACCATATATGAGTGAAGCCAACAAATCCATCCTGATTCAAGAGATTGAAAGAAGGGCTTCAGCCGGGATTGGGCTGGTCCTTTTATAACAGAATATCTGAATATGCCTCGTCGGCCCGGTCTTACGTGAGGGAAACTGCATTAGAATACGTAGATCCTCCTCCGGTCTTCACCCTGGTAACTAGGATAACTATAGATGGAAAGTATGTAGGGAGATGATACTGAGAATATAGAACATAGTGAAGCAGAAACGGATGATTCAGTATCTAAGCTCGAACCACACATAGCCCGGGCACAGAAATCCCCACTGCCGTTACCAGGAGCCACATGCAAATCTAGATGTATGGCCTTTCCTACATCGGAGAGGATATATGGAGCAATCCGGAGAACCATCCGTTACTGCATAACTAACATAGATTAGAAATGAGAAAATCATCGCCTTGAATTCCCTCCCTCAGTGTCCATCGACTCACAGATCCATCTGAGGATGAAAATTATCTCTTCGGCCACAACTAACACGTGTCCAGTCATGATAAGTTCTTGCTAGTGCAGGCAATCTAGATATAGACCTAGTTACGGCCGTGAACGAAGAATCAAATGTTGAACTCGATTTTTATTCTCTCTCTCTCTCTCTCTCTCTCTCTCTCTCTCTCTCTCTCTCTCTCTCTCTCTCTCTCTCTCTCTCTCTATATATATATATATATATATATATATATATATATATATATATATATATATATGCTTTATTCTCCTCTTATGATGCGATCATTGACATGCCAGCGGGTGGCACGACTTTATAGCGAAGGATATGCACAATCTTTTCATCATCTCATGATTGGTTATTTACTGTGGCTTGAGAGAATAGGAAGGACAGTATAGTGGTAAGCCACAGAATGTCTCCATCTTCAGAGCATCGATAGTCTCTATGTGATCACTGCGATGAGGACCTGAAGGCCCACGATGACCCCGTCGAGTAGAGAGGTCTGTGTGGCTGCTGAAGTATATCATACTCTTCTGTAGACTACCTCACCACACAGGACGGGAGCACCCAAGCAGGTGATGCTACCACAGCGACTCGTCAATCTAACACAGTCTCAGGATCTTGGGTAAGATATAGGTGTGTAATCAAAGCCTCTGCGGAGTATGTCTCCACTAACCTCCAGAATTCTTCAACGGGAAAACTGTGGTCAGTCTAAATTGTGTCCTTGACATATTTCACCTCAAGCAGATCCAAACCATTTTATATGAAGATATGATTTCAAGATGTTTCCCCGTCTTCAGAAGTTTACCTTAGGACAACAAGGAGTTCTTTTGCTTCACTCTTAACACAGTGACAGATATGAGGCAACTGTCAGAGGTTTCCATTCCCTTAGTGGAATAAAGTTAAGTCTATGATGAAGGGACTTTTCTGCACCGTGTCTTCATCTCCAGATATCCTCCTAACTCTCTCCTGGAACTTTTAAGTTTTCTTTAATGGATTCCGTAATCATCTCAACGTTTGCACAGCTCTTCACGCATCGTCTGCAGCTGCGTTAGGTAATATGTTGATATTATAATCAAATACCACTTATCACAGGAATTAAGAAATCACATCAGATGTTACTGCAAGTTTTTCAAGCAGGTGGCGCTTCCAGTTTTGGACAAATTGATTCAGGTTAATGGTTGTCCAAGATATACCAAACAAATATTCTGGGAGCTGGACAATACAATACTACACTCCCATCCAATCCTTACCTACATCTCGTATCCTGGTTGCGCGGGAATGAAAAACTCTGCAAGCTGTAGCTTCAGTCGTTCATTTAGTAGTTATCAACCTAGATCAGTGCACTAATGCTGACCTGGCCAGAAGTGGGATAAATCAGGGGTCTTCCACGCTTAGTTTGCCCTTTAGGTTTTTCTGTAGAGGACCTTGAATGGCTCGTTGCTTAACACGTTCACTCTCTCAGACGTGAATAGTTCTTGTTTCACAAGTAGGATCTTTGCTTCAGCGCCTCCTTCCAGCCTCATATCTTACAAATAGGTAAAACGCTTCACCTCTTCCAATTAGTTTCCTCTTACTTATATATAATATATATATATATATATATATATATATATATATATATATATATATATATATATATATATATAGGTATTTCGTATTTGTCTCGTTCTTATGAACCATGATTTTCGGATAACGTCTGATAACTAATTCTTCTTACGAGTCTTTCACAAAGATGTGTTGCCACACTGGAAGTGAATGTTAAATGACCATAACTGCATGTAGTTAAAATTGTCATTTGTAACATTATAACTTGCAACATCGAGGACGGTTGTTGAAATACAATACGTGCATCCATTATTTTGCATTAAGGTTGGGGGTGGGGGGGGAGGTATTAATGAATATCATCCATATATTATGAGTTCATTACATACATCTAGCGTATGTGTTTTGTGATGCATTCCACCATGGACTGAAATTCTGAACATATTTCGATTTTCACATCACAATATCAACATCTATGCACGAGCAGTGACGTGATGCAGTTCAAGAGTGAAGAATATATATCACAAGGCACAGGTCACGTGTTTCCGATACTTCAGATGTCATGTTCATTCTCGTCGTCATCATTTTCACACTCCGTTATGTGGTCATTTTCGTCATATTCACTGGTGTATGTGCATAAGCCTGTCGTTTTGAAGTGAGTCTTTCTGTACTTACTTTAGTGGGTCAAACTTCTATTTTCATTCATATTTAAGTTTATGGTTGTTCTCAGCGATGTACCGGATGATGTTATATATCTAGGAGGAAAGATCACACGTCTCCCATCCACTGGTACATGTTGAAATATGTTAGATCTTGTTAGTATGACAGATACATGGTAAGTAGTGCACCTTGAACAACGAAGGTTACATGTGGTGGATGTATGTCTCAGTTTTTGAAGTTCTTTTATCAACTAATTTATTAATTAATTCTCTTGATTACTTATATGTGTATTGATTATTTCTTTCTTCTTTTACCTATCATTCATACATTTATCCGTTATTTCTTAAAAGGTTTCCTCTGATATTTGTCACCTGTTCATTTTCTGTGTCGGTAAACAGAGAAAAGATCCTAGTCATTTTGGTTTTCGTTTCCCGACATACCTACCCTATCTAATCCATTTAATGATGATTATGGTGATAATGATAATCATAATGATAAAAGTAATTTTGATAGTGATAATGATAATGAAGATAGCAATAATGATGATAATACTGATTATGATAGTAATAATGATAATAATGATAATGAAAATAATAATGATAATAATAATAGTAATACTACTACTACTACTACTACTAATAACAATAATAATAATAATAATGATAATAATAATAATGATGATAACAATGATAATAATAGTAATAATAATAATAGTAATAATAATTAGTAATACTAGTAATGATAATTAGTACCTTGCAGTAGATCATAAGACAGTCTTGCCATCCTCATCCTTTGGATTCAAGGTTCACTTGACCCGACTCCAGTTCTAATCGAGCCAATAAGAGACGTGTTCTCTGCTAACTAACCTAATTCCCCTAAAGCAAGAAGTCGTAGGACAAAAGTCACCCATTCAGGAAGCCAATATAGTACAGGTCAGCATCAATAAGACGAAGAGAGTAATATCTTGACAGCTGTTAACTCACGGGTCATGAAATGACCTGTTGATTGACTTTTGAATTTCATCTATTCCTTAGTGTGGTCAAGCTGCCCTATCTTTCTGTAGAAAAAACAGTCCCACTTCCAGTCTCCGCAGACCATGAAAAAGACTTGCACATCAACACGCATTTGTACCCAGGGAGTGTGTGTGTGTGTATAGATGCCCTTGACACTCTAGGTTTGAGTTTGCTAAGTATCTCCCGGAGCGAGGATGATGTTTCACAATACAGCAGGAGAGACAGTGTCGTGGCACCTATGATAAAGGTGACAGATGATTAACCTTGGACTGCAAATCAGGATCGCTAAGAATGTTGGCCATCATGGTACCAGAGGTGATCAAGGAGCAGGTAGAGGGAGGAATATCTGACTGATACAAGCTTCTGACGTAGAAAGCAACACGGGGTTCATATTCGTCACAATGAATCTGTTGGACTTCACTACCAGAGAAAATGCACCATCTCTAGGAAAATAAAGGAAAAAAGAAATGAGTGGATGAACTGCGCATTCTTAGACTCGGAAAACCTTTGATATTTTCTCCCAACTGATTAATGATGAAGCTAGACTTTTTCAACCAGGGATCAAGGGAAAGGACAATACAAATGGATTGACGGCTAACTAATCGGGAAGTAATCGAGAACTTAAGTCTGGGAAACGTTCTCTAGCTAGGCAAGGATACCAACTGGGGTCCCAGAAGGGGAGAGAGAGAGAGAGAGAGAGAGAGAGAGAGAGAGAGAGAGAGAGAGAGAGAGAGAGAGAGAGAGAGAGAGAGAGAGATAGACATATAGATATATAGATATGTGTACTGACTTTCTGTTGTCTTTATTTTTTGTTAAGAAAATGATTTAGGATATTGAGTTCCTCAGGAGCGGCGGTGTGTCGTAAGTCGTGGGTGCGCGCGTCTCTTAACGTGCAAATGGCCCGCCACCAGTTTTTTCGGGTTTCAAAGCAAAAGTGGTGTCGGGCCTCAGCGCCTGGTGAGAAACAGTACAGCTGACCAGAGACACTAACATTCTTATTTTCATCCCGCTCGTCCCAAGAGTAAGACGAAATGGCACTTCTTTTTTTCCATATAAAAAAGTCAACTTTTGATGTGGTTTTGAGTGGAGCATGTCGAGTCTGAATGCCGAAAGTGAAAGGACTGGATGGATTCTTGGAAACATCTGCGAGAACATTTCCAGTGTGATAACTCTGAAGTAAGCGAGACTATGAAACAAGAAGGTGTACTAGTCAGATGATGTGATCAGACGGAGATAAAGGAAGTGCTGATGATTAAGGGGAAGATGTAACCTATACTATTTTGATAAATATTGCTGACAGTTGTTGCCAGCAAGGGAAGAAGGCATTCCTTTAGCGCTGGGTGATATGAATGAAGGGGTTTGAAAGACTGGATCTCTCTGCTGATATATTCCATGTATCACTGGATGATATTCGAGGCATGACAATCAGTGCACACATGTAGTGCAACGGATGTAGGACAAAAGCCTTTGCTGCCTCCTGTAGCTGCGGGCTGCATCGTAGAATGAAATGAGTGATAATCACAAGAACGCATAAAGGATCTATAAAGGATCTTTTCAGGCCACATTGTGGTGTAGACTACTTCGAAAGTACCAAGTACAAAGCTTAATATAAATAAGAAATTGAATAGCATTGGAAATGCTATACGTAAAATATTGTGGACCGAGGAAGTAAATAAGGAATAACAGGAAATGTATGACTTTAACCATAAAACTTACTTTCAAATGTGACATGATAGAAAAATGTAAAGTTAATTTCAATATAGAAAGAAAGTTATGGGGAAGGAAAACTTAGAATAAGCAATACAGGAGTAACCATAGGCATATCTTGAAGGCGGCCATAACAGAAATGACGAGGTAGTAAGAGAGCCATCACACTGGAAATGTTCTCACAGATGTTTCCAAGAATCTTTCCAGTCTTTACACTTTCGGCATTCAGACCCGACATGCTCCACTCAAAACCACATCAAAAATTGGCTTTTTTATATGGAAAAAAAGAAGTGCCATTTCGTCTTACTTTTGGGACGAGCGGGATGAAAATAAGAGAGTCAGTGTCTAGTCAGCTGTACTGTTTCTCACCAGGCGCTGATTAGGATAAGATAAGGGAGCTGAAGCAGCGGTTGGATGGAAATTTGAAGATCTTTTTGGTGTGATAACCTGTGATGATGATCAGGTACACAGATGCATGACTAGCTACACAGCCACGAGCTGTGTGCAAGATATCGCAAGAATGTCTCAAGATCTATTGAATGATGGAGGTGCTGGATAACCACCCGCAAGTTGTGTTAGTTAGTTTGCTTCACATTGATCTGTTAACTGAAGATGGTTATGGAGAGATGTGGGAATGGTGCGGCACCTGAGAGTTATTCAGAGCAAGTACGGGTGAAGGAGAGATGCAAGACGATGCAGGGGAGGTCTCATGTTACATTCTTAAGTCTGTGATAATGGCCTCCAGCCAACGACTGGTCTGCGGAAGTGACTGTACCTCTGTAGGAACGTGAAGATCATAGGAACGAAAGTGACAGTTGTAGGTGGATTAGTCCACCAAGTGCACGAGGTGAGGAATACGTCTGAGTAGGATTCAGCAGTTCGTAACTCCAGAAAAACCATCTCGAATTAGACATCTTGTTTCTCCTGTGTGAATAGTTTCCCACAAGACTTAAGGCAGAATTTGATCTAACCTCGTCCAATTAACTATGATATTGATAACTGACGGTGTTCTAGAATTTACGTTGGCCGATTACGATAGAAAGTCAAAATTTGGTGTTCAGGAATATCATCAAAGATCATTTTAAAGATGAATTATCTTTCACTCATCTGCAGTTGAAGACTGACCCGTCAGATTAGATTCATTTGATATTGGGATCGTAAGAGTATCAGATTGTATCATCCTTGTATATAAGCATATCCGGCCACTACTGACATTGGAAAATGGTGACGACAAGAGAAGGAAAAATAAGGTTAATGAGCACTTCAGGTGAAGATCTATCTCGCTGTATTCAGTACCCTTGTGCTACAAGAATACAGGCAAGGAAAAAATAATTAGTCATATTCTTATGTAGGAAACGAGACTACTTTTGAATGAGCTTACAAATAATAACGTTAAAAAAGTAGATAAGTTCTACCATGGCTGTTAGAATCTCCAGGACACACAAAGGAAATATATAAAAAGTCCTCGGAATAGCACAACGAAAAGGTATATGGATGGACGAGAGCGAATGAATTGTGGTACTGTCACCACTGCCAGTTATGCAAAATAAGAAATAAAAGAAGAGTGAGGCAAAAGTTGTCCCTTCACAAACAAAAAAAGAAAGAAAAAAGAAATACGCGTGGAAAATAAAGAGAAATTGCACCAGTTCGTTTTCGTAGAAACAATATTTGTTAGAGTAAATGATTCACTTATTCTTACGTTGTTAACCGAATCATATATATATATATATATATATATATATATATATATATATATATATATATATATATATATATATATATATATATATATATATGAAATGAAAATGAAATCGCAATTGAGTGGGAGTTCAGATAATTTTATTACATGTGATTTTTCTATACACGCAGCTCAACATGTTTCATGGAGCCAATCCGCCTCATTCGGTGCAAACAATTTATGATATTTTCTTAAATCCCATCACCCACAATCCGTCTTCGTAGTGCCATGCTCGATAATACACTGTATTATAACTATCATCACTTGATAGTGTGATCATATCAACAATATATATATATATATATATATATATATATATATATATATATATATATATATATATATATATATATATATATATATATATGTATATATATATATATATATATATATATATATATATATATATATATATATATATATATATATATATATATATATATATATATATATATATAAATGTTTTCTTAATTCTTGCATGAGTAAGAGATCACAATATAGCGTACATCTCCCATGAAACTTGACAGCGCTGGTACAGTGACAGATGACGTGCTTGCAGTGCTCACACCCGCTGAAGGAACATCATAAATCTTCGTGTGAACAAAGCGGCAAGCAACAAAAAAAGTGACGACTATTCCCGTATATTCTATGTTCCACATAATTCGACTTGAAGGGCATTGTGATGCTGTTGAGAGATGCAAAGTGTATTGTACTAATTCTTCAAAATGGGAAGACGTTTCTTCGAGATTTCTACTAAATATACGTTGCGATATTATCTCTTCTCTGGATTGTGGTATTACACAGGACTCTGAGACGTGCCTTTCAGACTTACATATATTTTCCTGTGAGAATACTTTAGTTCAATCTGAACTGTGTTTATCTGATGAGAACAATAGCGCTTTAGAAAGAGAAATCGGAAATGTGTTTAATGAGAAGCATTATATACATTAAGAGGAAGGTTTCGCATTGACAAAATTCGTGTTCCGTCAAGGTTGCAACGATGCCAGACAAATTTCATTTGGTTGGCATTACACAACCTCAGTCAGGAGAAGCTTCCTTATATCTCTGACGGTCTAGTTTCCTTCATCTTGTACTCAGGTGAAAGTCATATATAACCTTCTCCGTTACCTCATTATTTGTCACCATCTTTGTAACAAGTTCAGTTGCCCGACTTTTTTTGTTTTTGTTTGTATCCGAATCGTTGTACCTGGATATATCGGAAGACGACCTGACCTCAGGGGACATGATGGACTTGTTCTCTGAACTTCAGCCTCCTTCCCCTTCCTATATATGATATCTACGCACATACAAAAGAGATGAGCATATTTTGTCCACTTGGAATAGAAAACTGCCTTTTGGTGGCATACAGAGACAGAGACTCTCTGTCTTTCTGTCTGTCTGTCTGTCTGTCTGGCAGTTCTCTCTCTCTCTCTCTCTCTCTCTCTCTCTCTCTCTCTCTCTCTCTCTCTCTCTCTCTCTCTCTCTCTCTCTCTCTCTCTCTCTCTCTCTAATAAAAGCACTGAAAGGCGCGTAGATATATCTCTCCGTATTGAAAAACCAGAAACATCTTTATCATCAGCGTCTGAATTAATCTCACAAATGGAGTAGATTACGTTGGATTATAATTTTCTCTTTCACTTGGCTGACGATGTTTGTTTTGATATATATTTGTTCATCTTTGGGCATCATCGTTCATTACCCTGTACAATTTCCTGAAGGAGACCACTGAAGGACATGATCAACCCCATGTCCTTGACCCTCTGGAGCGTGCTTATCATGCCCTGCGAAATGAATTGGTTCATGAAGGCCATCATGATGATCTGCGTCACAAAACGTTGTAGCATGGATGATAACCCGTATCTTCGTTATCACGGTTTAGTCCAGCGTTTCTCAGAACTGTTTTGACCGCGACGCTGAATACAATCTATCCTGTCTGGTGACCCAGAGGGATGATGTATACAACACACTACGTACGCTATAATGTATCGTTCACGCAACGTTCATATGCAGACGCACGACACACGTAAGCGGGCACTTGTCACAGAAACTGTGGAAGACAAGCGACGTTCTCGGGAAGTATGTGTGGTTATATGAAGTATGTGATCATGAACAGTGATACGGCAGAATTTCCCCGTTCAAGGTCATGCTTATTCTTGCCAGTGACCACATATCATCCCGTTCAAGGCCATACAGTCATACATCCTCTGAACAGACACTGCTGCCCATATCTATACGTCATCTTCACAACTTTGACGGACAAGATGCGAGCATAAGCTTAACCTTGTTCATCATAACTAAGAGCTCGACCTTCTCCAGCACACCCCTGAATCTAGGACGTGGCAACACGTGTACTGAGGGACGAGCATCAGGCTCCACCTTCACCCTACATTCATCACGTAATCATAGAGAATTAGTTCATATCTTTAGTCGAAAATACATTATCCTCCTTGAGACTTTCCCGCCACCTTCAGGAACATCCTTGTGATCGTCACTTGGGGTTACGGCCCTGGGTTTGGGAACTACTGCTTCAGTTAGATAGGAAGATCTGGCTCAGAAACAATGAACCGTGTGAGCCATGAAGGTCCTATGATGTAGGTACGTGAGCTTAGCAGCATACACACACACACACACACACACACACATACACACACACACACACACACACACACACACACACACACACACACACACACACACTCACACACACACAAAGAAAAAACACACCCAGGAGCTACAGTCATGCAGCAGTCATGTGACGCGGTGGCTTGTCAAGTATTGCTTGGTGCAGTTGGCGCTGACATACAGGCATCCAAGATTTGGGGACAAAACCAAGGACATATTTTAGAGGAGAGAGAGAGAGAGAGAGAGAGAGAGAGAGAGAGAGAGAGAGAGAGAGAGAGGAGAGAGAGAGAGAGAACTGATATTGTTCTGTCAGGTAAGGAGAGTCAGAACTTTGCCAAATGCGCAGTGATCATATTCAATCCTTCGTGTAATTGGGTCAATTGTTCAGCAGAAAAGTCTTCACCTGGATGTGACTCCCTGTATCTTTTTTTTCCGAACAAAATATATTGTTGGTGTAGCATAGGCTTTTCATGAGAAATATTACGGTTGTGCGATGCATCTTTACTGACTTATAAAATCATTTAGCTCTCAAAAATGTCTGAAGTCTAAGAAAGGGAGAAGGAGAGAAAAAATGGGCTATAGAGGAGTTAATGTCTCCTCAGCAAAACATGTAACAGATCTGAAAGAAGTGTAGGAAGACAATGCTGGGTCGTCAACATTTTTGCTTAAGTAAGGAAATACTTGGCGAAACGGAGGAAAACCGAGGAGACAAGATAGAATATTGAGGGACGCCTACAATGGGTGACGAAGGAGACACTGATCCATCAGCAGTTATGGAGACGGACTGACGGGACTGGAAATAAGATATGAGGGAACAGAGGAAGGGAAATCAGAAACAAAGAAACTTGGAGATCAGACCGCAATACATGCCATGTCAAAAGCTTTAGTATACCAATGACTACAGAGCAAGAATCACCAGTGTTATGGTTGATAAGTTGCCTCAGTCTTTCGTAAGTAGACTGTCAGCCAAAAGAAAATTCGTGAAATTGTTGAAACTGTTACACGAGGAAACTCACATTTTTACTGTTAAAGAAATAACAAATTGTAATAGTTGATGTATGGTATTCCTGAGCGTGATGTTTTATGAAAGCAAACTGAAGGAAATACGCATATTATCATGCCACTTCATTTCCTTTTCATTTCCGTAGCATAGATCATCAGCCTTTGCATGACACATAATCCCAGTTTCATCCAGCGGAAATTTTAGATACGAAAGCGTTAGTCATATTCAGCACAACTTGAGACTTACTGAAAAAAAACGTACATGTAAACGATCATGGGGATCAAGGATACGACCGTTTAACTCATTGTGTTGCTCCAGAATTCTTAAGAGTAGACGTTTACGAGTAAACTGACTTCAGAAACATGTTTTGCGTATTTCTTTGCACTTAAATTCGTTCAAGTTAACCTGGAGAAATCCAAAAGAATGTAAAGGCTAGAAATTTCTCGTTACCGTTTCAAAGAAATATGTATTCAGTGTTGAAGTGAAATGTTTGCTTAATGAGAGTGACATACATCATTCCCTTCGTATAGTTCGCTGTGCATTCACAGACTGACGATAAAACGTTACGATTTCAGAGCAGAAACCCAGCAACAGTTGCAGTCTGAAAAATACGAAACACTTCAGCCAGTGGGAGCAGTTCGTTAAGCAAGCTCTGCAGGAAACTCCAAAGCAATTTTGAGGACCAGTCACGAACTTTGACGCCATAATAGGGAATTTTTTTCTCCTGATAATTCTTATGTTGAATTTATGTGCATTTCTAACTTCGTGCCACTAAAAATGAACAATTGATATCACAGTCTTTCATGTATTCAAGTGGTAGGTCAAGTACCTCAAGTAGTAAAGGTCGAGTGTTTCATCAATCACTTCAGAGCCAATCTTAAAATCCTGTGAAAGAAATCTGGAGTGACGTACGTAGTCTGCCTTCATATTACAAGGAAAATGTATGAACTTTGTGAAGTAAACGCTGAATCACTAGGGAAGCATTACAGTAGAGTCCGTCTGGTTCTACAGGAAAAAGTTATCTGGCCAAACATCGCCTCCTCCAGCCGTTAGCACTTATCATTTACCCATAGGTTCTCAGAGTCACTGGTGGGACATCGGCTGCTGTTATAGACAAAGTCTGTCCTGGGTTAACATACGCCTTCAGACTAGATGATATTCTCATGGTGTGCCAACTCATGACGAAAACAGTGTAGACAATGAGTTGATAGTATTCTCTTGATGCATGAAAATGATAATTAACTTTTGTGTCTGTGAACTTTCAGTCTTAAAACACGTCTCGTTGAATTGATGGCTAAGTTTAAGGAGCCCAGGCAGAGGTTACAGAAGCACATGATGGGATCTAAATTGATTTTCTCTTCCTCACTAGTACCTGGAGATTCCTGTATAAATTTACATTATGTCACTCTTGATAACATCACAGGAATGCATGTACACTATGCATATTTCAATCTCTTTCCGATGAAGAAATATAATCATATATATATATATAAATATATATATATATATATATATATATATATATATATATATATATATATATATATATATATATATATATATATATATATGCTACCTCGCAAACGCGGGAGACAGCGACAAAGTATAAAAAAAAAAAAAAAAAAAAAATATATATATACATATATATATATATATACACGTATGTACCCAGTATCGCTCAGTTAAAGTTTCATCGTCCATTACCAGGTGATGAACAAAACTAACATGTTGTGTTACATTGTGTGTTGTTGGAATGTATTCTGTTTTAGTTTTGTGACATTGAAGATGTGATATTGCGTCTGTTCACGCGTATATACGTGTACGTGACTGGAGGCCAACCCATGTACACAGAAAGTGATCATATTGGCTCTTCACTGCCTGTTTGATTAAGATTAATGGGCTGTTGATTGCATGAGGGGATTCTTGTCATTGTGTCGTTAATTGCCGGATAATTGAGCTTAGTATCTCATTACCGTCTGAGACAATTACAAATGTTGGCTAATTCATACTGAGGATGATTCAAGAAGGGATTAATATCGCTGAGCAGTGAGCAGGCACACTTGACGGAGATTCTACCTGCAGACTTAACAGTGTATGGAACGAAATCTTATCACTGGTTACTTACTACTGCTGGGCGGGAAAATGCCATAAACTAATAATGGGTTTAGAGATTTTGTCTTCACGACTAATCACTGAACAGCTTCCTCATGTATGTACCCGGTTACCGAGGTTCTAGTTATATGGAAGCTTGGATATGTAAGACTTTATTGTGTTTTGAACATAATGATAACGCTAAAACTAATGAAGAATGATCTCAGCATAAGTGTCTCACGTATGACAGTATTTCGGAAACATACAGGTAAAATGGGATTTCCCTAAGGTAAATGAATTTGGCAGCAGTGTGGAAGAATTATAGATCTGACTCTGTCAAGGAGTTTTAAGTTCATGATTTTTATGCTGGCGGGGATTATACTGCTTTGCCAACATTGCTTCGGGAGCAGAGAGCAGTGAAAGCTACAGTAAAACCGCATCAACACATCCTCACACTCATGGCACTCGACATCACTCTGCACATTATGACAGAAAGTTGTTAACCAAATTCGTAGCTAACCGATGAGCCAGAGTCATCTCCAAACCTCTCAAACTCTACAGCGGAATTTCCAAAGGAGAAATTCTGTCTTCAACTGTCTTCACTCTTTTCTTTCATGATTTCTCATCACCTCCCTCGGACCACAGGGTGGAAGCCCTCACATACGCCAACGACCTCGCAATTACAACACAACTCCCTGACGCTATACAGACAACAACAAACATGCAACGTCACGTCACACGATTAGCGCGCCGGCCAACACAACACAGAATATCTGCCTCTCCACAGGAGTCCACAATCACCTTCTTAACCTCACACTCTTGAGTTTAACCAATAACTTCCGATAATCCTGGAAGGTCCGCCACTTCCACTGGACATAAATCCGACCACACGCAGTATCACGTGCGACACACACAGGACATTATTACTCCCCACACCAGAAACACCAGCACGAAGGCCCTGAACACACTAAACACCAGGTCAGGAAAAGGACAAGAATCCCTTAGTAACGTCTACATACAAACAGTTCAGGTCTTCCAACCTATGATACGCCTCACCTACCCGGTCATCTAACATCTTACAAACTAATATAACCCAAGTACAAACATGAAGCAAACCTCTCGGTACAATCGCTGGCTTTCTGATAACCACAAATATTCAACAATTGCGCAACGAAACATAGATATTTCCAGTACAAATCTCACCTCAGTATGTGTTACTCTGATGACATAACCCGTGACAATAAAGCACTATCTTTTGCTACCAGTAACATCCATCCATAATGTCGCAAGTTTTGTCTAACGTCATCCCTAGTGTCGTCTGTCACTATATGAACAGTTTTCCCCCACCACTCGTGACTTTACAGCTTTATGTCTATTTGCTCACGTATGACGTCATATCTTTGTGTTTGTTGGTATCATCAGTGACGCCAGGCCTCTTTTTTGTGATGTCACAGCGTTATGTCTGTTTCTATCATCTGAGGTGTTATAGAGTTACGTTCATTGTTATGAATCGTGTCAAGGCCAACGTTGCCTCACTATCATTCGTAACGTTAACATTTTGAAGATGATGGTCTCTTGTGAATAATTCAAACTCCCACTACTCTAGTAGTGCAGTCCACATCTCCCTTGAGCACCATTGCTTAGCAAGGGTTATATTGTTCGTTCAGTCTCTCAGTCATTACTCTGTTGTATCTCTTACCTCCTTCTCTTCAAACATCACTGGATGCTAAAGGTTATCATCAATGAACGTGATGTCCATCTACTTACACCTGAGAACTGTCCCTCAGGAAGTTAGCTTATTGTCATGATTTTGTAAAATGTGAACTTCTCTTGGGAATTTCAAGCTAAACAGTAACTTTCACAACAGTGCTATAGCCCTGTGTTGGAACTGGGGAAGGTACTATCTATCTGTGGATAATCTCTTCCTTCCTCATCGCTTTCGCCTCATTTTCTCCGACAAAAGCCACATTTCTTTATATTTTCTTTTCTTACGAAAGCCACTAATGGAACACAGGACGCTGGACTTAATGGTCAGTGGGCAAGATTTGTGGTGCATTATTGAAGCACCAACGTGGTGAAGGCTTTGTGCAATCCATGATCGTCCTGAGAAATTCTTCTGCAACAAACATAAACTGTACGATGGTGGACACGATGGTCGAGGTAGTAATGTAAACACAAGCAGTGACTGCTCACGTGTTGCATGCAACACCTCACACTAACACAAGTGGAAAACAAACGAGTTAACAATCCAAAAAACTTGACCAGAAACTTCGCCGTCAGCAAACGTCGCTTTACTTTGCTATGTACTTCTGGATATTCAACCAATCACTGTTTGTAAGATACTCAAATATTGCCTGATTAGCGCACCTATGCCTGGCTACCAAGTTTCCTACCTTTCTTGTCGACACCACGAGTCCCTTAAAATCCGTGAGGTCGATCGTAGTGAAGATTCCGCTCATGTGATGAACTGACCAGATTTTCCACACCATATAAGACAGTTCCATGGCTTAAAAGATGCCGTTAAGAGAAAACTTTATGATTTCTTAAATTTGAGGAGAAGGTTGCACCAGTTAGCCTCCGGATTATCGACTTTCCATTGACCTTCCTCCCACGAATTTTCCTAGGATCAAAGATCACAGTTTGCGAATTGTTCATACGTTTCCATTCCTGTGTACTTCTAATCAAATAAGTATCAGGTAAATTGTAATGTCTTCAGGAGGTGTTTGAGACAAGGATCAAGTGAACAAGCCATTCTTTTCATGTAACTTCTCTATAGGAAAGCAAATTGGATCTAGATTAGATCTTGCTGACTGTGATCTGTTACAATAAAATAAATCTGGTAGCAACGCATTGAAAAAAGATGCTTCGAACATAAGAGGGGTAATCCTAACACACTTTAGCGTATAGTAGTTCCATATCATTAAGTTTACGTCTCTATAAGCAAACGTTGCCATAGTTTAACCAGGTTAGGTTGTGACAGAGAACACAACGTACAAAATAAATCCAGAGAAATTCTGATGTTAATAGACAGATATGAACATATACACGTAATTACCAGATGCCAACAAGGACAAAGATATCTTTGTACGATTAGAATTTTATGAATATCATCTATAGATACTGTTCACTTCTGTTTACTCAGATGAGTTACTCAATATTTCTTTGAAAAAGTTTTACAAGCTAGTAACTACAAACCAAGAAGTTATGGTTCATATAGTCATGTCGGAACAGTAGAACTGATCCTTACGTGAGTAAAACATCATTTCCCTTTGAGAGTTGTGTTGTAAGTTAAGCTTCTTTAGCTCATTACCTTTGCTATTTCAAGTCTCTTCTATCTAAACACTTACCTCGCACTAACTCAACCCACAGTGAAGAGATTTCCCGCAGGTTATATATTGCTCTGAGCACAAGGGGTTTATTCCTGCCGGATGAAGCAGTGCAACTCCATAATCCCATCAGAGCAACTGGCACTAACAGGAAGTAGGTTAAAGACAGACGCGGTCAGGGGCCGGCAGGCGGGTAGTGTACCCGACCCAGCTACAAGGTGACAGAGGATGAATCTGGTGGCGTTGTCATTGTCTTTCATTCACCACAGTACAGTAGTTACTGAGATAACTACATTATCTTTCTCCCTACATAAAACTATTCCGTAAATTTATATATGTATATATATATATATATATATATATATATATATATATATATATATATATATATATATATATATATATATATATATTTATATATAGGATCAAGAGGATCAAAATTTTCCTTGTGATTAAGTATATTCCTAGAGTCCACGGGGAAAATGAAACACGATAAGTTCCCAAGTGCACTTTCGTGTAATAATCACATCATCAGGGGAGACACAAGAGAGAAGTATAACAGTCAGTTGATATACAACGAAGAGATGTAGCTAGTACGCCATTTGGTAAACATGTGATTGTCCATGACAGACAACGAGCGTATCATAAACTTATTATGTGAACAAGAAGGTGAATTGTTTACAAATCTTATCAACAGTAAAGTCATCCAATTTGTATAGACCTCCACTGATATTAAGGTTATAATTCTTTGTGTATTTAATAGTAGAAGATTCAATGATATTTTTCGTGATACTGGAGTTTGAGTTAATAACTGAGATGGCATTACTTCAGTCAATACAATGATCATACTTTTAAACGTGATTAAACAAGGCATTTGATTCTTGTCCTATTCTTATACTATATTTATATTGCTTAAGTCTAACAGAAAGATCCTTACCAGTCTGCCCAACATTAAACTTATCACAATTTCTACATGGCACTTTATAGATGCATCCAAGAGTATTTTCTGGTGAGTTCCTGATCAAGATATTCTTTATAGTACTATTGTTGCTTAAGTCAACATTTACATTTAAAGGATTTAAACAAGATGGGAAGGAAAGTAAAAGTATCATTAAAAGGGAGGACTACAAGATTCTTGGTGTCAATCGAAGGTTTGGGCTCAACTTTATAAAATGACTTCTTTGCTAACTTAAGGGATTTATCAATGAAAAATCTAGGGTAATTTAACTTAGATCCAATAGAATATATCTTCTCAAACTCATCATCAATAAACTCTGGACTGCAAATACGTAATGCCCTAAGTAACATAGATTGAAATGATAATTCAACTGTCATGTTGAGATAAGTAATAATGGACATATGAGCATACATTGGTATGTTTTCTGTATACGCTAAACTTGAACTTGTTTACTTGCCTATGGATCATGCATCTCGAAGATTTGGAACTCTATCTTTTCATGTCTTTCCTAATAACCATGATCTGGCTAATTCTAAAAGACAGGTTTTTCACTTCCAAAATTCGTAAATACTTTCCCTATCTTTTCTTTTTCCTCTTTCATAATCCTATGTATTTCAATCATTCCCGACCATGATGTGGACTTTTGTCCGTAACTGGAGTCTCTAACGCAAAAAAGATATGTACGTGTATATTTTTTTTTTTTCCTTTGTCGCTGTCTCCCGCGTTTGCGAGGTAGCGCAAGGAAACAGACGAAAGAAATGGCCCAACCCACCCCCATACACATGTATATACATACGTCCACCCACGCAAATATACATACCTACACAGTTTTCCATGGTTTACCCCAGACGCTTCACATGCCCTGATTCAATCCACTGACAGCACGTCAACCCCGGTATACCACATCGATCCAATTCACTCTATTCCTTGCCCTCCTTTCACCCTCCTGCATGTTCAGGCCCCGATCACACAAAATCTTTTTCACTCCATCTTTCCACCTCCAATTTGGTCTCCCACTTCTCCTCGTTCCCTCCACCTCCGACACATATATCCTCTTGGTCAATCTTTCCTCACTCATTCTCTCCATGTGCCCAAACCATTTCAAAACACCCTCTTCTGCTCTCTCAACCACGCTCATTTTATTTCCACACATCTCTCTTATCCTTACGTTACTTACTCGATCAAACCACCTCACACCACACATTGTCCTCAAACATCTCATTTCCAGCACATCCATCCTCCTGCGCACAACTCTATCCATAGCCCACGCCTCGCAACCATACAACATTGTTGGAACCACTATTCCTTCAAACATACCCATTTTTGCTTTCCGTGATAATGTTCTCGACTTCCACACATTCTTTAAGGCTCCCAGGATTTTCGCCCCCTCCCCCACCCTATGATCCACTTCCGCTTCCATGGTTCCATCCGCTGCCAGATCCACTCCCAGATATCTAAAACACTTTACTTCCTCCAGTTTTTCTCCATTCAAACTTACCTCCCAATTGACTTGATCCTCAACCCTGCTGTACCTGATAACCTTGCTCTTATTCACATTTACTCTTAACTTTCGTCTTTCACAAACTTTACCAAACTCAGTCACCAGCTTCTGCAGTTTCTCACATTAATCAGCCACCAGCGCTGTATCATATATATATATATATATATATATATATATATATATATATATATATATATATATATATATAGAGAGAGAGAGAGAGAGAGAGAGAGAGAGAGAGAGAGAGAGAGAGAGGCCTCTATCCTTGAGTAAGACGAGGAGGAACGTGGTGTACAAGGATTGGTCTGTGGGGAGACCATCCCGTCCATCATATTTACCCCACATACTCGCTTCCTGCAGAGTCAGGTTCTCCGCTTTTCCTCTCGCGTTGCAGTCAGTCTTCCCGGTCTGTTCTCTCGCGAGACTTTCACTTATTTTGTTTCTTTCCATTCCATATTCAAGAAAATTTACCACGGTAGATATAGCTACTGAGTGGATGTACGTTCAAAGAGGATACATTGTGGATGGAGACGAAATACAAAGCCTCCATCATGTGTCACGCAATATAGTACAACGCTTTCATTTATGATAATGACCATTAGTTACGCGTAGTAGTGACTTTATTGTAACACACATGGATGAACTCCCATTCTATAGGCACACTAACGTCCATGTGAAGCCCACGGTGGATGGGATATATATCTATATATATATATAGATACGTAATGCCCTAAGTAACATAGATTGAAATGATAATTCAACTGTCATGTTGAGATAAGTAATAATGGACATATGAGCATACATTGGTATGTTTTCTGTATACGCTAAACTTGAACTTGTTTACTTGCCTATGGATCATGCATCTCGAAGATTTGGAACTCTATATATATATATATATATATATATATATATATATATATATATATATATATATATATATATATGTATATGCTATTAAGCTCTGCAGAGAGTACATGTTAACAGTAAAAATCTCATGTGACGAAACTACAAAAACAAAATCCTGCTGCCGTATGTACATGAAACAGTTAAAAAGCTAGTGAAGCCGTGGTGACGTCCAGAAGGTTGTGATGCCAGGAAGTACTGGTAAAGTGAACCACAATGTGGGAGGAATAACTAGGAAAACAGTTTCAAAAGAAGCTCAGTTCCATCATCGAGAGTAAGCTGTGATCGTAGCTGAATGTTTATGGACTGCAGCAATTTCTTGGATAGAAATCGTGTATGATATAAACTGGGCAGCGCACTGATGGTGATTATTGGATAATCAAAACCTTGAAAGAGAAGAAGTGAGTGAAAGGTATGGATCATGACATGAAAGTACCAAAGGGGTCTTGTTTTTTTTTTTTTTTTATCATATGTAGTGAATATCATAAGAGGTTAAGTATATGATGGTGCCAGATTGAGGGATATGTAGCAACTATAAGAAATAAGGAAGTGAATGAATTGTGAAGGGAAACGTTGAGGCAGTTATGGGTTGGTGGTGTGAAGAGAAAATATAAGGAAATGATGGTTGGTAATTACCTGATGCTATGTTCAAGGAGGTTGATAAAGAGTGGTCGAGTATAAGGGTGTCTTAGACTTACCGAGCAAAGCAATATTAAACAGAGTGCTCAGAGGGTAAGGTAACTATTACCGCCATTTCTTTTCACTCGTGTAGCCTTGCTTCTCATACATCATAATACCAATGGCTTTCCGCTGGCTAGAAATAAGTGGATCTTGCCACCCACTTAGATCACTTTTCTTGCATTGTCGTCCCTCACAGTTTCATGTATACTTCAGAGCCCAGCATTCTCTACTTCCATCATCATATACTTGTATAAGGTCTCTAGACCATAGAAAACGTTTGAGTGTTATCGTACTATTCTACCATATGCACATTTTTTTTTTCAAAATTGTTCTCCGTGTCCCTAGTTAGCAGGTAGCGCTAGAAAAAATGAAGAACGGCCGTACTATCCCACAGCTACTCTCTAGATGTTTTCTCTGATCCACTGAAAACTGAACTCCATTTCGACTGTGTTCTGTGTGTATCTTCAGTTTTATTCCTTTGAAAAACTTAAGCTTTCGTCCTTTATCCTCATATATTATTAGTTTCACCATCTCAGTCTCACAAACCACTTCACTGCACCTTCCTATCTCTTCTGCACATTCAGATGCCCTCAAGCATATCATTCATCCCACATATGGCCTACTACTATTCTCCAAGCATAAGACAATAACCTCTGTCCTATTGATCCTCGTACCGGCACATCACTTCTTGCATCCAGCAGTTCCTCCTCAGCCAAGTTGCTCTTATGTGCCATTACAGTCAAGCTCCGTCGCATTCGTGGCAACTTTCTGAAAGCCAGATTAATGACAGAGGCTCCGGGTCCTGGATCTGTCACTGAGGTTGTCTTGGTCCTGGACTAGTCTGCCAAGTTGGTCATCAAACTGCAGTTGTGGCGTTCTGGCTCATGTATATGGATGTGGTCCTCTGGTGTTGGTCCCATGTAAAGGTCGATGCATTGAACTAATATGCGTTTGTTTCATTTGAGAATTTGCGACAACAATTGGCTGGGTCCTTCCTGTCTGGAACTGGATAAATAGCTGGAACTTTATAAGTTCCAGACTTCTGTCAGATCTAAGAATAGTGGTGATGATAGTCTGAATCCTGGGTTGGTGACTGTGACGGTCTAGATTCTGAATAAGTGACAAAGGCAACGGCTGCTTGAGCATCGGTTCAGTTGCCATTACCGCCAGGAACTTTATAGAAAATGTGCAACAAGTCAGTCATGATTTAGTGGCTACAGCTTCTCATGTCTTAAAACTTATCTCGTATAGATCCAGGATTAATGGCCGCAAATGGCTAGAATAATGGCAGCAGATGGCTAGAATAATGGCGGCAGGTGTTTGGACCCATGATAGTGGACGTGTGAGTCTCGGAACATTGGCTGTAACCACCTGGGCCCTCAATCCTGCCAGCGATCCTCCACCTACTACAGCCAACCATATCGTTATGGACGCTGTCATATTCATTCCTAATATCACCGTCGCAGTCGTCCAGTCTTTCTTCAGTGGTAATCCCCCTTCCTCAACAATTCATCCACATTACCTCCCACTGCCTGCCACACAACCTGTATTCGTAATGTTCCTTTTTATCTCCCATCTTGATAATTACCCCCCCCCCCTCTCTCTCTCTCTCTCTCTCTCTCTCTCTCTCTCTCTCTCTCTCTCTCTCTCTCTCTCTCTCTCTCTCTCGTCATTACCACAGCGCCTCCTGCCCGCTCCATTTCCATCACGATCTCATCATCTATATGTGCTCCACCTCCCGCTCCATCATCGTCTCTCCTTCCCATATCAACTCCGCCTCATTTATCCTCTGCCTTCGCCATCACCTTCAGTCTTTCTGCCCGATTACGCTAACATATATCATCGTCAGATGCACTATTCAGGAGTAAATCATGGTAAGAATCATAGGTTAACGGAGAATCATGGTTAGAGTCAACATCTGGTCGTATAACCTGGTTGATATCAACGTCTAGTAGTGTATCATTGTCAGAATCAAAATCTGGTCGTGTAACATGGTTGATATCAACGTCTAGTAGTGTATCATTTTCAGAATCAACATCTGGTCGTGTAACATGGTTGTTATCAACGTCTGGTAGTATATCATCGTCAGGATCAACATCTGGTAGTATAACATGGTTGATATCAACGTCTGGTAGTGTATCATTGTCGATTTGAACATTCTGTCATACATCCTGGTCAGACACTACCTTTGTATAATAAAGATTAAACTTAACATTCAGTAGCCTTTCATGATAAGACTTTCAATTTTGAAGGGTACGATTGTGTGATTCAGCTTTCAACAGTGCTTATGGTTAGGCTCTGATAGTGTTTTATGATTATACTCAACATTCAGCCGTGTTTTACAATCATTATCATAACTCAATTGTGTAATATTATCAGATTCAATATTCAGTGGTGTAATATGATCAGACTCAACTTTCTGTGGTGTATTGATATTTGACTGAACATTCAGTGTTGTATTATGGTTAACTCAACTTCAGTAATGTATCGGAGGCTTATAAATTGATAATGATATCCTTCTTATCTTTCTTTCACTCCTTGTCAAAAGTTTATCATATCTATCTCACTGGTTCCCAAGAATGGTAGTCATCCTGCCTTTATTTCAAATCCTGGAAACAGACAAGTCCAGGAACCGGATGATAAACTCTCGTAAGGTTGCAGCAGCATTTCTCTGAGTGATTTGACGCTTAAAGAAAAAAAACATATGTATGATATGTATGCATCTAGAAAAGATCCATGGTAAAGTTAAAGGGAAAGCTTTTTGGCAAAATATGAATCATGAATGTTGGTAAGAGATTTTACAATAGAAGTAGTGGATGTGTTAGCGTAAATGGTAGTATGAGTTAGTAGTTCGATATGTATGTGGGCGTGTCTGTTGTGAAGGGGGTAGTGAGTAAAGGCTTTCTGTTGAGCTATGAGGAGAAAAATCAAACGTTTGCAAAGACGTTGAACGTGTATGGTGCCTTTGTTTTAACAGGGTAAAGGAAGAAGACGGGGAAAGAATACACAGTGCTTTTGCGTGAGACACGATATGAATAAGAAGTTTTGGCAGAGAATAAAACATGAAAACAAAGCTCTGCTGGGAATCATAGCCTGAGCAAGCCCTTTTTTTCTTAGTTGGTAAAGAAAGCAATAGAGAAAAGCTTTAGCGAATGTAAATGGAAGAAGGATTCTAAAAGTAGACTATTACTTTTACCTGCATATAATATTGGCAATCTTGAGAGAGATGAGGCTATCAGAACAGATTATCAGGTCAACTGGCGACGGAATGGAGGTTATAGTTAAGTGTAGGTCATGGAAATGTACAAACGCCGCAAGGATTGTGGAGGGAAGGCAGTTGAGAATCGGGCCTAACAAGGGAGGAAGATTATCAGTTCATTGAAAGATCTGGTGAATGGAAAAGGATCTGTGTGCGTAGAGTATGAGAGAAGTTTCCGTGGAGGATTACTTGTCCCACATCTGACATATGAATGTGAAACACTTCCTCCTATTGGTCAAGGTAGATAAGATAGCGCTGGAACAAACGAAGAAAGACCGCTTCCTCCCACATCCATTCTCAACTTGTTCTGTGTAATACCCGGAAACTACAGCTCCTGTCCACAATTAGGCCCACAGACCTTTTCATAGTTTACCCCAGATGCTTCAAATTCCCTGGTTCCGTCTACTAACAGCACGTCGACCCTGGTATACCACATCGTTCTAATTCATAACCTTGCTCGCCTTTCACCCTCTTGCACGTTCAGGTCCCGATCGCTGAAAATCTTTTTCGCTCCATCCTTCCATCTGCCAGTTGGTCTCCCTGTTCTCCTTGTTCCCTCCTTTTCTGACTCACATTAGTCTAGAATATACTTCTTTACACTCTCTCACAACTGCTTCAGGAGCAGTGGTACTCCTTCCTTTGCTCTTTTCCTCTTACCAGCATTTGATTTCACTCCTATGACATTTTCAAACAATTCTTCCACTTTATCCTTGAGCTTTGTTTCACTCAGAGCCAGAACATCCAGGTTTCTTTATTAAAGAATACTAGCTATCTCTCCTTTCCTCTCATCTTGGTTACACCCACACATATACATTCTTTTTATTATTGTTATCATTATTTTTAGTAGTAGTAGTAGTAGTTGTTGTATTATTATTATTATTATTATCATTATTATCATTATCATTATCATCTTTAGCATTATTTTTATTATCATTATTAATATTATTATTATCATTATTATTATTATTATCATTATTATTATAATCATTATAATTATTATCATCTTTAGTATTATTTTCATTATCATTATTATTATTATCATTATTATTATTATTATTATTAGTAGTAGTAGTAGTAGTAGTAGTAGTAGTAGTAGTAGTATATTGTTATCACTATCATTGTCATTATCTAAATTTGAATTATAATCATTCTTTGCGTTATCATCACATTCACTTTGTGTTCTTGTGGGGAAAACCTAAAACGAATCCGAGCTTCGTCGAACATAATTTGGAATCTCCCATATTTTGCACCATTTCTGTACCACAGAAAAACAAAATACGCCACCGCAATATGGCGAAAATCATCCTTGATATTAGTGATGGTTCGATTCTCTATCACGGCGGGGTTGAACAGATCAAAGCTCCAGCAGCGCCTCCCCGAGTGTGTGACATAGATCTCTGGGGTCTACGGCACTATATCTCCTCGGATTAAGCGTGCTCTCTGCTGGGATAAAAGCAATATGCGTCCACATGGGATATTGGGTTTTATATTCCATTTACAAATAAAATGGTTTTCTGTTATGGAAATCTTTTTGCTGAATACTGAATGTAGAAATACATACAGTATTCCACATTCTTTCTACAAACACTTCGCTGGTCACATTTTTCGAGCTAGCTTGTTGCTCTGTTCCATGTTATTTTTTCATGTATGTATGTGTGTGTGTGTGTGTGTGTGTGTGTGTGTGTGTTTGTGTTTGTTTGTGTGTGTGTGTGTGTGTGTGTGTGTGTGTGTGTGTGTGTGTGTGTGTGTGTACATATGTGATGCTTTACGGGAGGATGGTGGAGGAGAGGGTCATAACTCGATGAGTGGAAACTTCCGAGAAGGAACATATAACTTGTGGTAACATTTACCTTCACATCGGCCATGGGTCTGAGACTCCAGGATTGATATATTTACCTCCTACAGACACGAGGAAACACTGCTTGGATGGCTCGCCCACCAGAGGGCAGTGTGACATGAAACACGTCCGGGGTGAAGGACGTGGTGCCTGTAAGACGTTCTTATGTTAATGTTAAGTTAAAAAGGTTAAACATATACTTTCAGTTTCTCTCAATCAATTTACACGTCCAACCAAGCAAGAAACAAAGAAAACGTCGTTTAGGCAACAAAAACTATCACGTCAGAAATCAGCAAAAGTTCCCAGATGGTCTGTCACCTTTGCCTGTGTCATTCACAACAGGAACAGACTCTCTCCCTGACTCGAACAAATATCAATTCTAAATTGATACCAACGATTGTAGCACAACATCGCCCTTTCATGATCTAAAAGGGAGCATCTCTTGTCATGTCCAGCAACTCTGTTCACTGAAGGACATCACTTGACAACTTCTATTCAGAAGAATACAGACAGCTATGAGGAAAATATCAGTCACGTTGATAACACCATCTGCAGCCTCAGCCTGGTGTAAACTTGCTTGTATTTCTTCGGTCAACAATGTTGAAAAACATGTATGAGACAGATGGTCAGATTCATTGCTTTTGACGCTTCAAAACTACGAATATTCTCGATAACAATTATTTTGTTCGACGGCCAACATCAGAGACCCTGTCATCATTATCTTAAAACAACGTTTAGGTTGGTAACGCTTTATACAAAGCTGTGAATGCTAATAACTTAATCACAATAAGTCTGCCATATATTTTTCACCTGATTAAGCTCCTCTTTGAGCGTCTCATAATGTAAGAGGTTTACTCCATTAACGTGTATCATCAAATTTTCCTGAGCGGTCCTGATCTCCTGCTGCGTCATAAGTGATGTAGAAAAAAAATTGGAAAAGGCGATGAATGCAACAAAATGAAGGGGATGTGTTTCCACAGAGTGTGCAACAAGATGGGAATGGAAGTACTAAAAGAGAATTACATAGAAAATCCCCTCCGTACACGTTTTCACCGATAGGTCTCGATAGCACATTTCAATGCTGTGTACCTGTACACTACCGTGCATCTAAGTATAGTTGTATCTATAGATATACCATCGTGTTTGTGGAAACTGCATTTTGGTCTGAAATACCTACAAGCGTGTGGCTGTCCACACGTTCCCTGGCAAGATGTTGTCATGTCCTGTGGCCAAACGTTACTTTAGGAGTCGATCCAGGAAGTTGCTATACTTGGGCTGAACCAGTTGGACACGCCATGCATACACAACAGACTACTTGCGAGACTACATGTCCACAATGCCACTAAATCAAAAAAAAAAAATCTCTCCCAGGAGAAGAACTAGAATGCAATGCATGAACAGACAGAAACCGACCCAAGATTGTCTTTGTGCGTGTACTATAAACACATTTTGTTCCATCTCACCGAACACCTCTGCTTTGCTCTCCTGTTCCTGCTACTGAAAAGATTATGAGCGAAGGTAATCTCGTCATGAATTATCAGGTTTCGTAGTATCCCTCCTTCCCTTGTACTCCCAAGTAATAGTATCCAGATAAAGAAAAAAAAAAACTGTACACATTTTCGTGCACCTAATCTTACATACGTTTTAGCACTCCATTCTTCTGGCTCGATTTTTTGAGGGATTTTCTAATATCTGTGTTTTTTTAGAATTATATTGATAGGCTTTCATTGTCATACACCTCTTGGACTTTTCCAACAGAGCTCAGAGAAGACTGCGATTAGCATTCGAAAGACAAAACCATACAGGCATCCAGATTATGCACGTGAATCATATCGAAGATATGTGATGGCCAGAGACAAGAGGATGATCGTGGATATACCTAAACCACAAGTGTAGTGACGGCTGAACGCACTGATCTTGTGTAGTGATAACCAGAGACACAGCTCTTGTTTAATGATGAAGAAAGACATAGATCCTGTATAGTGAATGCTAAAGACACAAGTCCTGTAAAGTGATGGCTAGACACAGATCATGTGTTGTGACGGCCAGACACACAGATCCTGTGTAGTGTAGGCCAGAGACACAGATCCTGTGTAGTGTAGGCCAGAGACACAGATCCTGTGTAGTGTAAGCCAGAGACAGTTTCTTTTCATGACGGCCAGACATACAGGTCTTATGTACTGATGGGCAATGTCAAAGGACCCGTGTAGGCTGGGTTTGAACTTTTCAATGCATACGGTACTGGCTTGAGCAACAGTTGTTGCATTTTGACCCAAAAGGCAAGTGGTGTGGAGTGTAGCACAGAACCATCACTAGTGTGTGGTTGTGACACGGACCACAGGAGACGTGCATAAGCAGACGAGGCCACAGATCGTTGCCTGAATCTTAGATTATGTACCGCAGGATCGAGATCCATAGATTACCGGTGCGGTGGTGACTCACACGATCGTTTCTGTGGCAGTGGCCCGAGCCTGGTTTTGTTCTATCTATTTTCCAAGCGGTGGGTATGGCCATGTGTTCCATATGGTGATGATCGCTCGTGATCAGAACCACTGGTTCTATCTGGTATGGCAAAGAATGTGAGTTGCAGGTGTTGTACTGGTGACCAGAATCATGAGTTGCGTGCAAAGGTAACCAGATGTACAGGTCATGCTGGGCAGTAATTTAGCCAAGTGTACCCCCTGTGATGGAGGCCACAATGACAGGTAAACTGGTTGTGATACTAAGAGCCATGAGGCCTGTGCATTGACAGCCAGAGCCAAGAACCCTACATATTGATGGCCAAAGCCACAAGTCCCACCTGCTGATAGCCAGACGAGGCCTGTATGGTGATTGCACGTGTCACGGGTCGTATTAGCGGCTAGTCAGTCACTGTCCACGGCAAGGATCATGCACCCGGACGCACGCTGGTGCTCCCATAGTGGCCAACGGCCGCTGTCATACGTACGTACCGTCTGACCTGACTTGTCAAAGGAAGATTTAAAAGAATGAGGAAGAAAATGGCAGCTGTATTTTACTGCTGGCAATTTCTCGCGCGGGTGGATGTCAATAGCATCTCTTTATCATTTTCCGTCGGAAGATTCCTCTCTCGTGGAGAGAATTCCGAGTCTGTTACGATGGAAACCTTTTAGCGCCAATCCCTCTCTGCTTGGTAGACGTACACAGTATGAACGGAAGGCTGATTACACGTAAACATTATTGCTGGCTTTGTCTTATCTACTGTCCAAACATAACCCTATAAGACGAGTTATAAACATCCCCAGGTCACAGACAGTGGATCTTGTAGAAACAGAAATAACTATTCATTGTAGCGTCGCTATGATGTACTACATATTGTGACGTGGTAACTATAACGGAAAGGAAATCTATGCTCGTGTCTCTCCTGCTGTCCTGCAGTCTGACCAAGAAAATTCTTCAGACATATTTGTATTTATCTTTCTTCTTATCTGCCAAACTATCTTTTTAGTCTAATCATCTGTGTGAGCAAGTAAATGATATAATATAAAGAACGATGAATTGAATATAGGCAGCTATTTGCCTGAAAATATGAAATAATGAAATTACAGCCTGGGGAGGCCACACAAGTAACTAGTTACTCATAGGAGAGCTTAAGATCAAGGTGGGCTGGAGACTTCTACACTTCGATTAAGTACATCTACATAGTACAGGAAGGTTTACAAAGTAGATTCTCTGTTGTATACATTATGCATTTAATGGTAATTTGTTGAACTTTAAGTGATGTGAAGTTACATGTTGGTTGATTGCTGTAATATTGTGTTGACATACATCATGTACTCTTTGGCGAATATTAAGTGATGAATATCTTCACGTTGGTTGAGTTAGAGAAATACAGCGGTTGACATACACAACGATAGGAAAACTTGCTTGTTTAGCTGTGCACTTGTCTATAGGTTGTTTATGGCATTGATAGTTGTAAGTACAGTGTATAATGTGTTTGTGTGTGTGTGTGTGTGTGTGTGTGTGTGTGTGTGTGTGTGTGTGTGTGTGTGTGAACTAGGGTAGTTTGCCCTGGAGCTGAGGTAGTATGACTTGGAGCTGCTGGGTGTTTTGCCCAGGAACTGCAGTACTCTGCTCTCAGATAGATGCAGTTTGCCAGACACCAGGGTGACTCTCCCTGGAAATTGGGTAATGTGCCTTGTCACTAGTGTAGTTTACCTCATAACTGGGGTAAAGTAGGAAATATATTATGACACGTGAATTATCATCAGTAAGGAGTATCCATTACTTAATAGCATTGATGTAAAGTGTTGTATACACAATCAAACCCATTGTGCTAATACCACTACGATAATGCGCTCACAACAGTGAGCAGCATCAGTCATTTGTAATGCCTTTATCCCAACATAGCCAGTATATGGTAATTTTAACATTCATCAGGGTCGAGCAGAATATAACCTTCATGTTTAATGTTTGTAGAGAATTATTCACCCATTAGTTTCGCTTTCTACCTTGCTTATCATCATCATTATTCATATATGCTGTAGCGCAAAAAGATGTTTTTTAAACTCCGTCCTGATGGTTCTTAAAGGTGACAAAAAAGTGTACACATTCATTGTTGAAAATATTCAGCGATTTCAGCGTCAGATCTTGTCCTTTTAGCAAATTCCATTTATTAAGTTTATTCAACAGGTTGAAGTGGTCACCAGTGGAAACACTATCTTGAGGAAGTAACGCAGCTCTTGGGTCACAGTGTCAAAGAGGCTGTCGACGCTCTAGATGTGCCTCAAGGAAGTAGCTGCTGATGGTGCTAGTAACTGAACGTAAATGATGCCCAGTTATGTACTAATGAAGAAGCTAAAGCTTAGGTAGGGCACCAGTGGGGCAACTGGAGTCAAAGTATGGTACCATGATGACAGTCGTGGTCCATATACGGTACCAAGGAGGCAGCAGAAGTGTGAGGTACGGCATCAGACAGGACACTGTGGTCCATGTACGGCGAGAGAGAGAAGTCAGAAATCCAGGAAATTATTAGGAAACTGAAGTACAAATACAGTAAGATGGTCGATACTGAGACCTTACCGTGGTGTCACAGAGACAACTGAAGTTCAAATAAGGTATATCGCAGGAGCAGCCGAAGTCGACATGTGGTATGAGTGAAGCATCAGAGACGACGTCGTCGACACCAGACAAAAACTATAAGTCAACACATGACGTCAGGAGGGTATGAGGGAGCTGCTGGTCTCTCCTGTATCTGCTTCTCACCAGGCTTTCTACTTCGCAGTTGAGTTCTCTGCCAGCCTGAGCCCCGACCCTCGTATAGTGTTCATAGATCTTCCTTACCCATAATATCACTCCCATTCCTCCTTCAAACGAAAACCTTCCCCACAAAAACCGGACTCGTACCTCCATAACGCTCACATTTATCACCTTCTCCACATCAAGTCCTCTACCATTCCAAACATTTCTCCTGTTCTAGATTTCTTCCCATTCAGACCAATCCATCACTTTGCTGTTTCTCCCTGTGTACCCAAACTCCTCTCCAGTCCCCAGACAACTGCAGTTCGATATTTGTTTCGTAGTAGTGGGTTGCTGGATAACAAGCAGACGCGGTAACCTGAAAGTTTAGGGGTTCCTCCATTAGGGAGTGTGACCTGCGTGGGAAATATTTCCCATTTCTGACAACGCTCCAACATTTCCTACCCTCCATTATCCTTCCTCTCCTCCTGAAACCCCACCAATGGAGGTCATTGCATTCTCGACTTTTAGATGACAATGTATCAATTATTCACATATTTTTTTGAAATGTGACTGTATATGTGCTTGCTCCGTACTTCATCATTAATGTTTACTTATTCTTAAACTCTTTCTTATAGTTTTGATTAATGTTGACATGATGTATTTCTGATAGGCAGTGCAACTATTGTTAGTTTATTAATGGTTATATGCAGATGAAAATGGTAGAAAGTTTTGCTGCATTGGTACTCATGAATTTCTGAAGTGTCTCAGTGACTTATTTTGTTAACTACAATGATAAGAATCGGAGGTTTGTGATCTGCCACACCATGAGGAATTGTCCCTCACACACACACACACACACACACACACACATATATATATATATATATATATATATATATATATATATATATATATATATATATATATATATATATATATATATATATATATATTTATCCCTGGGGATAGGGGAGAAAGAATACATCCCACGTATTCCCTGCGTGTCGTAGAAGGCGACTAAAAGGAGAGGGAGTGGGGGGCTGGAAATCCTCCCCTCTCGTTTTCTTCAATTTTCCAAAAAAAAGGAACAGGGAAGGGGGCCAGGTGAGAATGTTCCCTCAAAGGCCCAGTCCTCTGTTCTTAACGTTACCTTGCTAACGCGGGAAATGGCGAATAGTTTGAAAAAAAGAAAAAAAAACACATATATATATATATATATATATATATATATATAGCAAGGGAAGGAGTAGCAATACTCCTGAAACAGGAGTTGTGGGAGTATGTGATAGAATGTAAGAAAGTAAATTCTCGATTAATATGGGTAAAATTGAAAGTTGATGGAGAGAGGTGGGTGATTATTGGTGCATATGCACCTGGGCATGAGAAGAAAGATCATGAGAGGCAAGTGTTTTGGGAGCAGCTGAATGAGTGTGTTAGCGGTTTTGATGCACGAGACCGGGTTATAGTGATGGGTGATTTGAATGCAAAGGTGAGTAATGTGGCAGTTGAGGGAATAATTGGTATGCATGGGGTGTTCAGTGTTGTAAATGGAAATGGTGAAGAGCTTGTAGATTTATGTGCTGAAAAAGGACTGATGATTGGGAATACCTGGTTTAAAAAGCGAGATATACATAAGTATACTTATGTAAGTAGGAGAGATGGCCAGAGAGCGTTATTGGATTACGTGTTAATTGACAGGCGTGCGAAAGAGAGACTTTTGGATGTTAATGTGCTGAGAGGTGCAACTGGAGGGATGTCTGATCATTATCTTGTGGAGGCTAAGGTGAAGATTAGTATGGGTTTTCAGAAAAGAGGAGTGAATGTTGGGGTGAAGAAGGTGGTGAGAGTGAGTGAGCTTGGGAAGGAGACCTGTGTGGGGAAGTACCAGGAGAGACTGTGTACAGAATGGAAAAAGGTGAGAACAATGGAAGTAAGGGGAGTGGGGGAGGAATGGGATGTATTTAGGGAATCAGTGATGGATTGCGCAAAAGATGCTTGTGGCATGAGAAGAGTGGGAGGTGGGCTGTTTAGAAAGGGTAGTGAGTGGTGGGATGAAGAAGTAAGAGTATTAGTGAAAGAGAAGAGAGAGGCATTTGGACGATTTTTGCAGGGAAAAAATGCAATTGAGTGGGAGAAGTATAAAAGAAAGAGACAGGAGGTCAAGAGAAAGGTGCAAGAGGTGAAAAAAAGGGCAAATGAGAGTTGGGGTGAGAGACTATCAGTAAATTTTAGGGAGAATAAAAAGATGTTCTGGAAGGAGGTAAATAGGGTGCGTAAGACAAGGGAGCAAATGGGAACTTCAGTGAAGGGCGTAAATGGGGAGGTGATAACAAGTAGCGGTGATGTGAGAAGGAGATGGAATGAGTATTTTGAAGGTTTGTTGAATGTGTCTGATGACAGAGTGGCAGATATAGGGTGTTTTGGTCGAGGTGGTGTGCAAAGTGAGAGGGTTAGGGAAAATGATTTGGTAAACAGAGAAGAGGTAGTAAAAGCTTTGCGGAAGATGAAAGCCGGCAAGGCAGCAGGTTTGGATGGTATTGCAGTGGAATTTATTAAAAAGGGGGGTGACTGTATTGTTGACTGGTTGGTAAGGTTATTTAATGTATGTATGACTCATGGTGAGGTGCCTGAGGATTGGCGGAATGCGTGCATAGTGCCATTGTACAAAGGCAAAGGGGATAAGAGTGAGTGCTCAAATTACAGAGGTATAAGTTTGTTGAGTATTCCTGGTAAATTATATGGGAGGGTATTGATTGAGAGGGTGAAGGCATATACAGAGCATCAGATTGGGGAAGAGCAGTGCGGTTTCAGAAGTGGTAGAGGATGTGTGGATCAGGTGTTTGCTTTGAAGAATGTATGTGAGAAATACTTAGAAAAGCAAATGGATTTGTATGTAGCATTTATGGATCTGGAGAAGGCATATGATAGAGTTGATAGAGATGCTCTGTGGAAGGTATTAAGAATATATGGTGTGGGAGGCAAGTTGTTAGAAGCAGTGAAAAGTTTTTATCGAGGATGTAAGGCATGTGTACGTGTAGGAAGAGAGGAAAGTGATTGGTTCTCAGTGAATGTAGGTTTGCGGCAGGGGTGTGTGATGTCTCCATGGTTGTTTAATTTGTTTATGGATGGGGTTGTTAGGGAGGTAAATGCAAGAGTCCTGGAAAGAGGGGCAAGTATGAAGTCTGTTGGGGATGAGAGAGCTTGGGAAGTGAGTCAGTTGTTGTTCGCTGATGATACAGCGCTGGTGGCTGATTCATGTGAGAAACTGCAGAAGCTGGTGACTGAGTTTGGTAAAGTGTGTGGAAGAAGAAAGTTAAGAGTAAATGTGAATAAGAGCAAGGTTATTAGGTACAGTAGGGGTGAGGGTCAAGTCAATTGGGAGGTGAGTTTGAATGGAGAAAAACTGGAGGAAGTGAAGTGTTTTAGATATCTGGGAGTGGATCTGTCAGCGGATGGAACCATGGAAGCGGAAGTGGATCATAGGGTGGGGGAGGGGGCGAAAATTTTGGGAGCCTTGAAAAATGTGTGGAAGTCGAGAACATTATCTCGGAAAGCAAAAATGGGTATGTTTGAAGGAATAGTGGTTCCAACAATGTTGTATGGTTGCGAGGCGTGGGCTATGGATAGAGATGTGCGCAGGAGGATGGATGTGCTGGAAATGAGATGTTTGAGGACAATGTGTGGTGTGAGGTGGTTTGAGCGAGTAAGTAACGTAAGGGTAAGAGAGATGTGTGGAAATAAAAAGAGCGTGGTTGAGAGAGCAGAAGAGGGTGTTTTGAAATGGTTTGGGCACATGGAGAGAATGAGTGAGGAAAGATTGACCAAGAGGATATATGTGTCGGAGGTGGAGGGAACGAGGAGAAGAGGGAGACCAAATTGGAGGTGGAAAGATGGAGTGAAAAAGATTTTGTGTGATCGGGGCCTGAACATGCAGGAGGGTGAAAGGAGGGCAAGGAATAGAGTGAATTGGAGCGATGTGGTATACAGGGGTTGACGTGCTGTCAGTGGATTGAATCAAGGCATGTGAAGCGTCTGGGGTAAACCATGGAAAGCTGTGTAGGTATGTATATTTGCGTGTGTGGACGTATGTACATGTGTATGGGGGGGGGGGTTGGGCCATTTCTTTCGTCTGTTTCCTTGCGCTACCTCGCAAACGCGGGAGACAGCGACAAAGTATAAAAAAAAAAAAAAAAAAAAAAAAAAAAAATATATATATATATATATATATATATATATATATATATATATATATATATATATATATATATAGACATTATTCGAGTCCATGACACCGGTGTCAAAACGTCATTGCTAACAGAAACTGACCAGCACTGTGTAACTAGACTCCTCCAGCCTGAGGTCACACAGCCAGAGAAAAGTCGCCATTGGCGACCCGCGTGAGTATAGTTAGTCTCGTCAGACAATATCTCGCATCAGTAAAGCCATCCCGTCCCTGTTGCTGACAGCAACCTTGAAGCTGCAGGGAACCGTTGGGTTACAGTCCATGAACGCCGTCGTGGACGTGATCTTGAGGGTTCTATGATTAATGATGACTACAACGGACTCAGACTACTGTGTATAATATCTGTTCATGGTCGACGAAAAGTATAATTACCGGAACCTATATTCCTTTTATCATCCCTTCTAAATCTAAGACTTGAATACAGTTGTTTGCCAGCGAGCCTCTCATAAGCCTCATATCCTACTGCTCGAACAGCCAGGTGTAGATATTATCGACAAAGTTGGGTCATTTGCTGTTGACTTAACCCAAACTAAACTCCGGCTTCACTTGTGAGTTACGCCTTCTATTGGTGTATGTGATCCAGGGACAACCACTCCCGTGGCTGCTGCTCTCATATTACTCGTTTTTCTTCAAAGTTGTCTTCCCAGGTTTAGAAAATGATTCAGCAACTGAATACTACTACAGATGAATACAACTTAATTCAAACGGCAACAGACCACAGGCTCCTAACGAGGCTGTTTGTGATAGTGAAAGAGAAGAGAAACTTATGGATTCATTTTTCAGGTATAAATAACATGCAGAATTTGATCGTGTAGCTACGGAGGCGCAATTAATATCAGGTGTGGATTTGAAGCGAAACATTTATCAAGTCTATGCGTAAACGTATCTATTGTACTGCTTTCAAGTACTTTGATTAGAAAATCATTCCATATGATGACAATCCTATTGAAAACATAGTGCTTCGCTTCGAGGTAAAACGTTTTCCCACGAGTTTATATCTATTACTAGAAGTGAAATCCGACGAATCTATCCTTAAGTAGCTCGTTAGAGAGATATTATCAAAGCCATAAATAATTTTGAGTACCTGTATTAGATCATCTGTCAACCATCTCTTTACTAAGCTCAATATGTTTAATTCGTCAGTCGGTTGTCATACGATTTGGTGACTTGGTTCTTGGCCCTTTATACTACTACTGCGTATTGTATGCTGGCGTCAGGCGTCACCAGAGATTATCACACTCGTCTTTTTTTTCTTAAACTTTTGGAGCTCAACAGACTTCCCATTGCATTTTTACTGCCGATATGTAAAATTTTGCACTTATCAGTATCAAAAGTCATTTGCCACCTGTTTACTCAATGCAACATTTGTCTAAGGCAGTTTGAAGCTGCAGACATTCAGTTTTATATACACTTATTTCCCAACTTAGTATCATCCATAAATTTTCAGATCATAAACTGAAACCCATTGAATATGGCTAATTTACATGAGAAAGGGAACTGGCCCCAAGATTGATCCTGCGGCACAACACTTGTTAAGAGTAACAATTCTGAGTCTTGGCCATTAATCGCTACTCTCCGGCCAGTCAGCTGCATCCTAAACTATTGAAGATGGCCATATTGACTGAAAATTCTTACAAAGCAATCAGCAACACAGTCATCACCTTTCTTAATAAATCTAACCGCAGTATTATCCACTCCAGCTGCCTTGAAACGTTTCATCTTCCATCACAAGTTTTTCACCTCTTCTGTCTTCACCAAACCACTCTCCATGACTTTTACTTAGCACGCTACCCCAACCCAAACACCCTATATCTGCCACTCTGTCATCAAACGCATTCAACAGTCCTTCACAATACTCACTCCCTCTCCTCTTCACTTCCCATAAATACATACAATATGTGGCTTCGACCGGTGGACAAGGCCAGCATCCTGAATGCTACAGAAGCCTCATAAGGGTAGAGGGGACTCCTGTGGGACAGAACGTAAGTATACATCCATATAGTCTTGGTGGACCATGTGTAGGAGCGTATATCAGATAGCAGATAGTGAAATAAATCTTTCCTTAAGCTGTCGGACCATCGGGCTGGGTGGGAGGACCAGTAGGTAGAAAAGAGCAGGAGAGGATGATCTTGCGTCATCTTTTCTGTATCTCTTCCTCTAGGCTCCGTTATGCGGTGAGTTGGGATGAACACCAGACTTGAGAGGTGGGTACAGGCGACCTTGGGTAGAGATGAGAGCTGTATATGTGTCTTTCATATGAGGCTCAGGGAGTCAAGTGCCTCGGGTACTAGCTTTCGGGCATCAGTTTCTGCGCGGGTGAGGGCACTGCGAGGGTAAGCGAAGAGTGGGTGGTATATGGCTTAAACGCTGTCTCGACCCTTGGAACGTCTGCGCCAGCGGCTCTGACTGCTGTATGCTGCTGCCTCGGGCACTATGTCTGCCACTGTTGTTACAAAATATTCACCTTTTTCACTGCTTCCAATTGCTTGACCATTGCAAGTGGAATGCAAATATATATTCTTACAAGGAAAACTTCGTCTGGGTAGGGGAGTGACTTCTATTACGCTATGGATTGAAGAGTGTCAATACGTCAGCTATACGCTGCTGTAGAGAACAGGCATGACCCCCTCCCAGCGAAGGCTGACGACATAGTGTGAGGTAAGCATGTGGCCAGATGTTTACGCTTATGCAAGTCGTGCAGAAACTCTAGAAGAAGAGAATGAAAAATGACTTTAGATTGAGAACGACCTTAGATTGATGTGTGACAAAGAGGGCAGAAAACAACCTAAAGAGGATTGGACTCTGTTGTGTGCGCTGGAAGGATATTTGTGTAGAGCTTTTACAAGCACTAGTAGTAATGCCTGCGCGAGAGTAAACAGTTTCATCGGCATGAATGAGAGGTTTGAATAGAATGTGAGTGTGTAAGGAGTATATAATGGCACCAGATTGTATACGTGTTTGCTTTTTTAAGGGACAATGTGTGAAATGAGAGTGAGATGGGTTGCTGGTCATGTATGGCTGAACCATGGAGAAACTTAAAGGGAAAACATTTAGCTGGTGTTTAAACGAATAAGAATTAGTGTTACCTGAGTTAAAGAAAGGCATGGCTCAGATGCCATGTCATTTAAGTGATGAGAATAGGAAGAAAATTTTGAAATATATGAAAAAATAAGGTTGTGTTTTGAAGAGATAAACTGAGTCATTTTGATAGTCTGACTGGAAGTTGAATACGAAGTGAGGGAGTTTGTGTGTGTTAGTTCGATGCCGATGGTAAAGCAAATGGAACGTTTCAAGAAGGAAGAGTTAGGATTGTTTTAAGACCCTCAGTGAGTGGGAGGTGTTGTGTGTACGAGAAACCTCCCTGATGACCTTTTTCTACATCTCATTTCTCTGATGTATCCAACACTTTCCATACACACTTTAGAAATTCCCAAATTTAATTTGTTTCTTAGTCTCTTGGAACTCAGATTTCCTATCAATGCACAAAATGCGTCTGATCAGACTTTACTCTTGACCTTACTCGCTGTTGTTCATGTGTTACCTGCCTTCAGCTTACGTCCATAGACCATACAAAGTCATTTCCAGATGACACCAGTTTGCACAGGAACTTCATCTACTATTCTCCCCAGCAGTCCTCCTCCCTCCTCACAGTTCTAACGCTCTACGTTTATCTCGGTGGAGTTATGCGGTCATCACAGTGTTATGCAGTTCTCCATATGTGTCACAGTCATAACTCCGAGACAGATCACCTGCCCAGGCTGGTGCTGGAACAGCCGAGCGGCCCTTCTGCTGGGGTGTTGCCCCCACACTCACCTTGCGCTGCTGTGTGTTACTGGTATCCCGCAGGCCTCCGTAGTGCTGTGGTTATCGCTATGATCCACCATTCTTATGAAGCCCAGGTGGTTCGTGTCCCCTGTAGGCCAGGCTGCTCACAATCAACCAGGTTATTCATCCTGCCTACCCTGGTCGAAAACTGGGTCGGGGTAACTGGTGTGTGTGTGTGTTTGTGTATACTAAAAGTTAAAACATGTTATATAAACAAGGTCAATAGACGAGGGAACACGAGCATAAAACTCTCTCCCGGCTACACACAAGTACCAAACAGATGTCATAGCTTCATCCATTGTCACTCACTCGACTCTGTGGTGGTGCTGCTTCACAGCCCTCAGCCCGTGTCTTTGTGGTGCTGTGTTGCCTTGAAGACTTGTCACATCCCTCGCCGCTACCAACCAACTCTCCTGCTCAAGTTAATACAAGTTCGCGAGTCAATTACACCAGTGATCCTAAGTTGAGTCGCCGGCTCCACTTGACTGTCGCCCTAGTCACTCACGTCGTGGTGGGGCAAGTTGCACTTACATGTTTGCGTGATATTTGAGCGTTCAAGCAAATATTAGGGTATATATATATATATATATATATATATATATATATATATATATATATATATATATATATATAGTTATATCCGTCGATGTATAAGTTGTTCACGTCGTAATTCTTTCATTAAATGCTGCTGGGTCATGAGTCTTAATTTCGTGTAGGCGGTCAGAACCCTTTCTTTAATGCACTATTTGTTAAACACCGGCACAGACTTCACATTCACCAGCTTTCTGTTGGTTTTCTCAGCTCTTCTCACAACACGTTTTTCCACATCGGATAAAGCATGAATTAAATGTCCTATATTTATTTCAATTTTTTTTCTTATAATACATGAGACGTCTGGGACACACGAACACTGCTCATCTTCAGTCAAGTTGATGATAAATGTTACATCACAACATAGAGAGCAAAACAGGAATGAATCACATCTTGAAATGTTACAGAGGAGAGCAGTGACGTACGTAGATATTATATTGATCCTTGATCTCCTCCTTGATCCCCTAAAAGCATTTCTCTAAACGTTCCTCATATGCAGAAATCCTGAGTGAAACAACGCACATGCAACGTTACTGCTTGTGCAGGAACACCTAAGCATTCACATTGGTTCTTATATATTCAATGTTTTCTCTTGTTTTAGACCTGACGATAACTTGTGAGGTTCGATATGGAACCAGAGGTTGTTGAATTCCAGTGAACTTCATCATGAATACCATGATCAACGTACGTCTGGGGTGTTAGGTGTCTTCCTCAGACTGTCTTGATGAGTGAGTTTGCCAGAATATCCATAATCCATGTAGGAAGGTTCGTGTCGTGAAGCTAATCTAGCTAAATTTACCATTTCTCTATAGAAAAATATATGACTGTGTAAATGACTTACCAGTATACCCCGAGAATTGAACCCCAGACCATCTGTGTGGCAGCCAGGTAGCCTAAGAACTAGGCTGTATTATCTGCTTCACACATGTAAAATTAAGACTATTGGTCCGGGGAGACTGCTCATGGGTATTCGATTTAGCGCTACCTCGCGCTCGCGAGGTAGCGCTATATATGGCTATATATATATAGCCATATATATATATATATATATATATATATATATATATATATATATATATATATATATATATATATATATTTAAAAGGAAAAAAAAATCACAGTACCAAGAGTAATGCCAGAATGACCCACTCTGACTTCGTCGTGTGGGTCAAGTGAACGCGGGTAACACCTGTGATGGATGGTGTAAAAGGGAAGAAAATGTTGTCGAGACATAAGTTAACGATGAATAACCTCACACTCATAAAAGGCAATGAACTAAGACAAGTGTGATAAAACCTGACGATTTATGTCATTACACCTCCAGGCAGGGCAGATATATGATGCAGTTACTATAGACAAATGGTCTTAAGAAATATGACACAATAGCTGAATGGATTGCGAGGAAAATGTATAAATTTCAATGATGAGCGAGTTACGAAGAATAAAGACAACAGTTTCTAAATGTGATATGGAAGCAGAAATGAAAAGAAATAAATCATTACAAAACGACGATAAGAAGATTAAAGAAGGATGGGTTTACCTGGAAATGTGACAAGCGAATCATGGAACAATCTCCGTTGCTCTATCCTTGCGAGTTGCTGACGACTGCAAGCAGATCAATGACTCGAGGGTATGGCTAGCGGGGGCTGGACGGGGGAGTAGCCCCATGAGGAAGGGGAAGGGGAATAGCTGGATGGATGGTTGATGTGTGACGTAAACTTGGTCGAGGTCATGAAATTATGGTGAAGGAGGAGTGGAGTGTAGTGGAGTGGGGGGACGGCACTGGGAGTGTGGGTGGGGGTGAGAGGAGGTAGCAGGACGGGGGTTGGGGGTTATTAGAGGTAGGGTGATCATGATGAGGTTTAGGAGGGTCCCTGGGGGGCTGTGTGGGTAGGGCACTAGCGGGGTAGGGGTGGGGCAGGCAGCAAGCGCTGGACGGGTGTGGGAGGGTATGTTGTTGTGTGGCGGGGGGATGGGTGCCAGCGAGGGAGGCGTGGGCCAGGATAGCAGGGGAGGTAGGCGAGGGAGGTAGTTAAGGTCCTGATGGTACGTCATTTTCAAACGCTGTATCTCGTCCCAAAGTAAGTATCACATTTTCCGCAGTAGCGGCTTTGAGCGCTGCATTAATTTCACTCAGATTATCACTTTGTTTAAACTTTTCTTCAGATTACTACGGTTGACGCAGAACAAACCATCTTTGTACTATGAGTCTGCTCCCGTGATCGTTAAATCCTTCATAAAACTTGGACCACAAGAAGCACTACGTGGGCAGCTGGTGCCATGGTAATATGAACATTATACAGATGTCACCTGAAGGGTTTGTATATGTAAATAAAAGTGAAGGAAGACTTAACGTTGAAGAAGCATTTATCGATGGTAATATATGGTAATGCCCTGTGATCTTGGTGGCTTGTTGACTGAGTGGTGACCTCACTTGACCTGACAACTGGGCACAGAGCGACACGTCCTACCAGTACGAGCTGCTGAGAAAATGAGGAAGATGAGATAAAGAGGAACACGAAAACGAATATAGAAAAGTAGGAAGACAAAAGGAACAGAAACGAAAGGAACAGAAAGAATAGCAGTTGAAGAACGACAGGTTGTATGGTGCTAGTGGTGATGATGATGATGATGATGATGATGAGTGTTATGATAAGGACGATAATGAATAAGATAATGATTACAATGAGGATACTGATGATGAGGACGATGATAGTGCTGTTCATAATGATGATTATCACAGTCACAATTATAGTGATGCTTTTGATAATGATGAACATGATGATGCTTATGATGAACATGATGATGCTTATGATGAATATGATGATGCTTATGATGAATATGATGATGCTTATGGTGTGGATGGTGACGAAGGTGTCGGCGGTGATGATGATCATAGTCAGTGTCATCATGACGCTGATTAAGGATGAAATAGAATCACAGTTCCATTCTTAATACCTTCACATTTCTTTATCACATTCTTAATACCTTCACATTTCTTTATCACATTCTTAATACCTTCACATTTCTTTATCACATTCTTAATACCTTCACATTTCTTTATCACATATTCTACAGTTACTATTCATTTTATGACGGCAATGGTCAGGGTAAATATAATGCGCGTCCATTAGCTATTATGAGACGGCGGGGCTTTAAGATCCAAATCTGATTAATGAAAACATGATGTGTATTGGATTTACTTGGTAATGAGATGCATCCATCCCCGTTAATTAATTAATGTGAGCTCAATACGCGCTGCAGAGGGTAAAATTCAAGTTGACATTGGATATTAATCTGCGAATTTGCTCATTTTCTTACATGGGGAAAGTGATAAGGAAATTACTGACGAATCTCTGGACATGAGTTGGTTACAGCAGTGATCAAGGCTGTGTTCACCAGGCCTCGGTGTTTCATGATGCTCTCTGTGGGTGATCTGGAGGGACACAGGGATGAATAGCGGTCTACATCTGCCATATACTGAAGCAGCATAAAATGGGAAACATTTTATGAGAACTTATCTATCTATCTATCTATCTATCTATCTATCTATCTATCTATATATATATATATATATATATATATATATATATATATATATATATATATATATATATATATATATATATATACATTATTGTCATTTTACTATTATTATTATTATTATTATTATTATTATTATTATTATTATTATTATCATACTTTGTCGCTGTCTCCCGCTTTAGCTAGGTAGCGCAAGAAAACAGACGAAAGAATGGTCCAACCCACCCACATACACATGTATATACATACACGCCCACATGCGCATATATACATACTGGAAAGGATCACAATTTTGCGCGTGATCAAGATATTCCTATGAGTCCACGGGTGTTTCATTTTCCTCGTGGACTCATAGGAATATATACATACCTAAACATTTCAACGTATACATACATATACATACACAGACATATACATATATACACATGCACATATTCATACTTGCTGCCCTCATCCAATCTAGTCACCACCTTCCACACATGAAATGGCACCCCTCTCCCCCCGCGCGCGCCGAGGTAGCGCCAGGAAAAGACAACATAGGCCACATTCGTTCACAGTCTCCAGCCGTCATATATATATATATATATATATATATATATATATATATATATATATATATATATATACACCTCAGCCTTCATTATGTGTACAGTCTCCAGAGTAAGTCTAATTATTCGTATTGTCAGTCGTTGTGATAATCCATTTATTCCGCCGTCATCTGAAGCCTTGTATAATGATCTTTTCCTTCATATATGCAAGTATTTCCTACGTTGTAACTCTAATAAGATAACAAAAGATGTCTTTATTGTCATATTGTATGCATGATACAAAATGAAATCTTTTATGACTAGAAGCTGAATTCAAGGGTAGAAAGTATAAGAAATATAGAATAAAAATGGTAAAATATCACAGAAAATCTTTCATGTGATGTACTTCTTGTCTTCATCTACTTTTGCTGACGTTAATCTCAAAGTATAATAAAATATAGTTTTTAGAATTTCTGGGAATCATTATTCTATCTGTTTATGTATAGATATTTTTTCTTTCAAATATCTGGGAAGCATGACAACATAATGCTTCATTAGGTAAGTCCTGAGAACTTGTTCTTTGTGCTGTTCGATTGAATAAGGTGTAATATATATTTCCCGAAATATCTTTCCTGGTGAAGAGCTTTAGATTATTATTGCATGGCAGATACTCACATGCTATATTTTCTCCAGTATTATAACCTGGGCGTTTCACTCGAAGTCATCTGACAACAATGTTTCATTTCCATCGATGCACGACTTTTGTTCAGTCTTTTGTTGCTTCCCACTTGAGAGACGTCGTTAAGTCCCTGGTCTACTGCAGATGACCCGCGAAAGTACACTCAGTAGTATGGTGGAGAGCAGATGACCTGCTATATGGTTAAACGAAACTGTACTAACCTTTTTGTCTCGAGAATTCAGCGCTGGGCCATATTTGCAGTGGGTGTGTATCATGGTCTAAGGATTATCTTGAACATTTAAAGACCTGAAGGAGGTATGCATTTTCTTCTGTTGTATCAAAAGAAATGAACCTGATGATCTTAATAAGCCTTGTAGCCGACAGCTTCAAAGTCAAAACAACATCTTACCAGTTGACAGGTGAGGGCACAGGGAGTCGGAATAGCCTCGTCCCGGGACCTGAGGAATCTTGACATGTCGCAGGATTTCTTGTGCTTGACTCTACGTGATGTTTGTGTCTGCCAATGCATAAAGCAGATCAGGTACACGCCACACCATCTGCCGGATCGTGGGTGACGGAGCAATGCAAATCTGGAGATAAGGTATTTGTCCAAGCTAGACTGTGAGTGGGTGGCGTAGTCCTCTCTTCTTTTCGGAATAGTTTGGCTACCTTATTAGAAAAGTTGAGTCTGTGGTGGTTCATTTGGTATAGAACGTAAAGTTGGGATGCGCAGCTGTTCATCCTTCCCAAGGGTTGGTCGATAAACTGATTACCTGTCTGCAGCAAGGGGATATGTATACCGTTAATGAGATGACCTTCATGAAAACGTCCAGTTGCTCGTGCCGTCTTAGGTAAAACTGTAAGAAAAAGTCAATTTTGAATTAGTATTGGGAATGGAATTACATGTCTTCTAGTTCCAGAGACGAGAAAGTGCTTTCTTTTTCCTAATTTTCATCATTATAGAATATGCTGTGGATTACCATATGATCAAATTGTTGCACAGAGGTTTGATATAACAGTGATATTATTATGTGTGGATAGTCTCATGTGCTAAAGCTTAGATCTCCCTGTGGCTTGCTCTCTGTGCTGATTTTCTTAGCTATTTAGAAATAGTTAAGAAATTATCAGTTTATCTTGCATGATGATTGATCAAAGTTAAGGAGATGGCTGATAATATTCAGGGACACAACTTTAAATCAAAACTGATGTTATTCCTTTACTAAATGCCAACAGCACCAGTTCCACTTGATAACTGAAGCAGACTTGATCACACTCAATCACCAGCGCTAACCTGGTTATTTCGTTTGCATGCATTACGTCCCGTTGCCAGTGCGCTTTCGTTAAGGTTATGCTTCCGACGTGCATGCATGCAAGTGGTTTAACATCTCTAAGACGAGAGAACGTCGGAGCGGAGCCGCACCTCTGAAGGATAATCATGTAGGCAGCGTGTGAACTGTGGGTGCCAATGAGGACGAGATGAAGAGCCAGGGTTAGCGGTGCTTCCAGGAGGCAAGCGCTCAGGAAAAAACATGGTGAGCAGGTACAAGGGTAGGACGCTGTGGACGTGACCCCCACACAAACCTGGTCATAAGATCAGAAGGGAAAAGAAACTCTTTCTAATGACTGTTCTCTTCTTATTCCCTTATCCTTTCCTCTTTATCTTTTCTTTTTTATCCCATTTCTCTGCATACTCTTCTTCCCTCTTTCAGTCTCCATTACCTTTCCCTATCTTCTATGTTCTCCGTAATTCCAGTTCTTACATATCCCCCTCCGTTTATCCTTTTCTCCTTCTCATACAAGCTGAAGAAGGATGTATTCTGAACATCATCTGTCTTTAGCCACAGACGCTGGTCCTTGACCACATCAGCAACGAAGAAATTCTGTTATATAAAGACAGAATTGTCAGGTAACACTCGCATGTTTACTAAATGGCGTCCTAGCTTCGACTCTTCGATGTATATCAACTGACTTATATTTCTCTCTTGTGTCTCCCCTGATGATGTGATTATTACACGAAAGTGCCCTTGGGAACTCATCGTGTTTCATTTTCCCCGTGGACTCATAGTAATATATATATATATATATATATATATATATATATATATATATATATATATTCTTTTGTTGTTGTTATTAAGTCCCTACCATTAGAGGACGAGATTAGGTTGTTTTTGGTCAATAGTTTTTGTTTCACTTCCCTGCTAAACCAAATATCATTGTCAAGAAACAATTTTCGCTTGGCCTGAAAGTCTCCACAGGGTAAGATATATATTCCCAAATAACATCAACAAGTTCTCATTTCATATGAATAATGGAATACAGTCTAGTCATTTTAGTCAAAGCAGAATTGTAATGTCTGTTCTATATCGTCATTTCATGATTCATTTCATATCAAGTTTCTAAGGTTTCATTATCTGTTTGTGACCTGGGTATGAGGCAGTTACGTGATTTTCCAGAAATTCCAGGAGAATCTCATTTTCTGCACTTGTCTGCATGCTTGATCATACAAATGTAAGTATACGTCTGACTATCGCTACGAGTGGGATAGTCAACGTAATGGTAAAATCTAGGAGTCCTCAGTGACCCGCTAGTGCAACTTAAATCTTCAGGCCGGTGTGGATGTGTGGTATGAATGTGAAAGGAGGGAAGTTGTAGACTTTTCTTTTGGCAGGGAAAATCAAACTTGTTAGGCTTGTGCGAGACGAGGCTGCGATGTAGTAGGACCTTAGAGAGGAATGGAGAACAGCATGTGACATTAGTCCGGCAAGGTTATACAGACAGCTGTCAGAGTTGTGGTATTGTTAGATGATGAAGGATCTGAAAATACTGTGATCGCTCCCGAGTGTGTCACTGTAGATATTAGCCGCGAGGTTTAAAAATGAGAGGTGGAAAATAATTGTCATGTAATGATAGTATAAGAAGGATAAGGATGTATCTGGGGAAAATGCCGAAGAAAGAGAAGAGGAATGTGATCAAGGGGAAAAACCATTTGATATACAGATTGAACAGATGGGTAGGAGACAGAGTGGAGGGGAAGGAACAGGTGAGAATGAGGTCTCACGAGCTAAAGATAATGGAAGGAAAATACGTTGATTGTGTACATCAATATGCGTGACAACTGCAAGACATCCCTTAACAAGAAAGCACTCGTAAACACATGATGAAAATACAGGAAAAACAAAGTAGGGAAAGACATGAGATGTCTCCTATCTGGTGGGTAGGAATATGGAAGGTACGTAGTGTACATGATGTGAAGGGAACACGAGAGAGTTGATGAGGAGTTTTCCAGATCATATGATAGTAATACGTACTGTAGCCTTTTACTGTAGAAAATATTTATCTAAAAAAATCGATTGAAACTACTTGAAGAATAAAAGCAGAACGGATGAGGTGTAAGAGCAAGAAACTTGACGTTCGAGAAAAGTTAGATAAAAATCTAAGAGAATCCAGTGAAGCATCTGGCAAAGTTGAGGCCAAGTGGAGGTAGTTTAGGAATGCATGTTTATAAGCTGCCCCGGGACTCTACGGCACTGTATGTACAGGTTGTGCAGAGGGAGGCTCACCAAGATGGAACGGAAAGAGAGAGAGAGAGAGAGAGAGAGAGAGAGAGAGAGAGAGAGAGAGAGAGAGAGAGAGAGAGAGAGAGGGAGAGTTTAGAAGAAACTAAATCTGCGTGCAGAGAGAAAGTAGAAAGTGCTTGGACTTAAAAACTTAAAAGGAGAGGAAAAAAGCCAATGAAATGAAAATATTTGATGATCTTGGGAGGAAAATTAATGAAAATATACCAGAAAATTTGTAGGTGTCCAAGTGAAATATGAATAAACAAGAGAGGACGTATGGGTAAGAAAGCGAGTGTGTTTTAGGGAAGGGCGGGTAACAAGGGATGAAGTTTGTAAGGTAGCTAAAGACGGAGATTATAATGAAAAACATAATACATGAGACAATGTTCATTAGTATAGTAACAATAGACAGATGCGGGAGGAATAGATGTGTTGGAGAGTTGGACATCAAAATGAGGAATGCAGGACGAAGCTGAGGTATAGATGGAATGGTGAGCGTAGGGGGTGTAGAGTGGAAGAAAAACTAGTCTAGGGAGGATCGGAAAAATGTATATGGAAGGACAAGACAAAGGCAAAGGAAAAGGGACTAAAGATGATTGTAAGTTTTACAAAAGAGTAAGACTCCTTATCATATCTGGTAAGATGCATAATAGGACAGTGATAGATCCTCGTAAAGACCAACATGGGTTTAGGAAGGGAGGAGGGAGGTGCATAGACCAGAGATATGCAGCAAGACACATGACGTAGAAAATGCCAGAGATATAGAAGAAACTATATGCAGCACTTACGGATTTACAAAAGGCAGGGGACAAAGTAACTCCAAATTGTAAATGATGTACATGAGAGAGACCTGACTGCTGTTAACAGCTTCTATAAAGGATGTAGTGTTTATGTGAAAATAAGGGTTAGTGTGAGTGAGTGGCTAAGAATAAATGAATGAGTGTAGCAAGGCTCTCATGTTACCATGATTATCTGATGTTTTTATGAATGGGACCTGAAGTGAGAGGAAAGAAAAGTGGAGTGTTAGTAGTATATATCGAGTCGTGGGGAAGCGGGATAAGAGCTGCCACGGGTAATGCATATGATGTTGTGTGGTGACCTTAATCAGGTTGATAGCTTGAAAAAGTGTGTGTTGGGCTGCTCTGATGATGTTTGCAGGAGGAGATTGAAGCAGGAGGATGATGTGGAGCGAAAGGAAGTAAGGATAAGACTCTAATTTTTGAGAAAGAAAGGGAGATCATAGTATGATATCATGTTGTATGGTGAAGAACAAGAAGTTGTGGGTGAGTTTGATTTAGGAGTAAAGTTCAGCAAGGATGGTAATGCGAAAGCTGGGATTAATGGCAGAGACTTGCGAAACGGATATTTTTAAGGTGCTCTGAAAGCTTAGGTGAATGAAGATAAGTAATGTAGAGGTTTTAAGAATAACCACTAGAGAGGCGCGTGGATGAAGGGTTGTTAGGATGGTACAAGTACTCATAAAGCATGGCGAATGATATGCTGACCAGGATATAAAGTGTAGAATAGTCAAAGGTGCAAAGCAAAGAGGTGAGAGGTAGATCGTAGATGAGATGGACAGATGGACTGAGACGGTTGAATAAAGTTAAGGATATTCTACATGAAGATATCAAAGCAGGAGCTGCGAACTGGACACAACGGAAGAATTTTTTTTGTATAAGTGGAGTGAACAAAGACGTTCGTCCTCGTCGAAGAATCATCTTAATGCGCAAAGTTAAAGAATACAGAAGCAATTTTCAGTGCAATGAGTATGGGATGAGGAGTTACATGAGCAGCTTCAGAGATTATATGTATCTGACTCATTCTATGAATCTGGGAAAGGACGTAATAGTGGCAAACAGATAGATAGATAAAAACTGATAAACAGACAGATAGATGGATTAAGTGTCGTGTACTAAGAATGGGTAGAAGTCTGGAGGACTCAGGTGCAAATACAATTTAGTAGAGAGAAATATAGAAACAACAAATCTAAGAAAGATATTGGGATATTGATCACAAAATCACTTATTCATTTGTTAGATACATGTCGAGAATGTTCGAACTGTTTAATCCTAATGAAACTTGTGTTTAAAGAAAGAAATGACAAAATCTGAAAGATGGCAAACATGCGCTTTCTCGTGAGGTCCACACAGGACAAGTTAAACATACGTGAATATATTGACCTGAGACAATACACGGGGGAAAGAAAGTGTCAGAGGAAGTTATAAGATTCTGAATGAAATAAGTGATTTCTATAAAGAGAGATTTCAAAGCTGGGGAGGAGAAAACGGAAATTTATTCAGGGAAAATTGAAAAGGAAACATTGAGAAAAGGTACTTTTTTTTTTCCTTTTTAGTAATAGAACGATTGGCTGTTGAAATAAATTAAAAGCACATGTATTGTGTGTAGAGAATCAGAATATTTTCAGAACACGACTGGAACAATACACTATGTAAGTTTAAAAGGCCGGGCAGTATCATTATGCTTTCGTCTCTCTTAGGTATAAAAGCATAATTTCTTACACACACACACGCAAACAGAAAAAGAAATTATATATATATATATATATATATATATATATATATATATATATATATATATATATATATATATATATATGTATATATATATATATATATATATATATATATATATATATATATATATATATATATATATATATATATATATATATATTATCCCTGGGGATAGGGGATTAAGAATACTTCCCACGTATTCCCTGCGTGTCGTAGAAGGCGACTAAAAGGGGAGGGAGCGGGGGGCTGGAAATCCTCCCCTCTCGTTTTTTTTTTTAAATTTTCCAAAAGAAGGAACAGAGGGGGCCAGTTGAGGATATTCCAAAAAAGGCCCAGTCCTCTGTTCTTAGCGCTACCTCGCTAACGCGGGAAATGGCGAATAGTTTAAAAGAAAAGAAAGAAAGATATATATATATATATATAGACCCCGTTGCTCACCAATGTAAGACGAAGGGTACTCGAGTACTTAGTATTCGGATAGTTATTTCCTATTAGCCAGGCCCATAGCCTAGCGGTTAGCATGCCTACCACGCTCACAGGGGTCTCGGGTTCGTTCCTGGCAGTTGGAGGTTTGTATGTTCTATGGAGGTGCGCGTTTCTATGCACTTTATTCGTATATATATATATATATATATATATAGAGAGAGAGAGAGAGAGAGAGAGAGAGAGAGAGAGAGAGATTCACAACGAATGTGGAAGTTTAAACTATCTACAGATCGGTTAAGCTGCCATATGATAGTTCTTTCATCACAACTTTTCATTCATGTTGGTGGTAATGAAAATGATTCAGATCAAACAGATGTATAATGAAAGCAGAGAGACATGAATGGTCATAATACCCAGTTAACAGTGACTGTTGCTTCCCATCAGTAAGTGTTCCCGAGGAAATGGTACGTGTAGGAACCTGGGTTGATACTTGCTATTTGCTCATTAAAATGATAAAAATATATGGAGACAATTCGGTAAGCATACACTCGGTCCAGGGATTTACGTTGACATTAATTAAGCGTGTTGCAGTGTCGGGTTTAAATCAAAAGGTCAAAAGCGAAAGTCATTAGGTTATTCAGCTATAACCGCTTCTGGCAATAATGTGCGATTAGTGTTGTCCATCTATGAATTCTATTCATATACAGGAAATATGTATATTTCAGCTTCATGTATATGAGGACATAGAAAACGAATTTCTTTATTTCGACGAACACGATCTTGTTATAATACGATGGCGTAACTTCATCTATTGCCTCACACTTTTGGTTATTACGATCATTCAGGATCCCATTGTGTGTTGTGTATGGCTAAAACATGTAAACTTCTTCCGTACGAAGTTTTGTGATCGTGCGAAGAAAATATTATTCACAGGACACCAGATGGTCTTTCGACCGCCAGCACACAACTCACTACACCTAACGATGAGACAACGAGAATATTAAGTGAGCCCGAGTTTATCTTCGTCACTTCTCCTTTTTCAGTGAAATCCTGTTTACCTATTTCAGTTTTGTTGGGTGTGTTGTATTGTGCTGTACCGTCACGACATACAGTCCTGCGTCTGTAAATTGCTTTCCGCTGTTGCGCGTGTCACACACTCAGTTTTTTAAACCATATTCTCTCTCACTGACAACAAACGTAGCTATTTGTCTTTTTTCTGTTTACTTCATACTATATATATATATATATATATATATATATATATATATATATATATATATATATATATATATATATATATATATATTCTTTCTTTTTTTTCCTAATTGATCGTTGTATCCTGCGCTAGCAAGAGAGCGCCAGGAACAAACAAAAGTCACATCCACTCACATTCATTCTCTACCTGTCATGTGTAAAACACCGAGACCACAGCTCCCTGTCCTAACCAGGACCCCACAAAACTTTCTATGATTTCCCTCATCCGCTTCACATGCCCCGGTTCAGTCCATTACCAGCACATCGTTCCAATTCACTCTATTCTGTGCACGCCTTTCACCCCCCTGCATGTTGAGGCCTCGATCGCTGAAAAATTTTTCATTCCATCCTTCCATCTCCAGTTTGGTCTGCTCCTTTACTTTTGCTTTACTTTTTGCTGTTTACTATATACATCATTTAGTTGGTTTGAATACCTACAAATTGAACATGTCACCCCTTACTCTTTTCTCTTCAAAAGTGGCCAAACACAAGGCTTTACCTTTTATCTCTTATTCATCTGTTTCAATTCCAGTACCATCTTTGTGTGTGTGTGTGTTTAAACCATTCAAAATGATACAACAAAATTCACTATAGAGCCACTTGTCAGCAATGTATTGGAATTGCTAAATATGATTTTTTCTTTTTCTTTCATACTATTCGCCATTTCCCGCGTTAGCAAGGTAGCGTTAAGAACAGAGGACTGGGCCTCTGAGGGAATATCCTCACCTGGCCTCGTTCTCTGTTCCTTCTTTTGGAAAATCAAAAAAAAACGAGAGGGGAGGATTTCCAGCCCCCCGCTCCCTCCCCTTTTAGTCGCCTTCTACGACACGCAGGGAATACGTGGGAAGTATTCTTTCTCCCCTATCCCCAGGGATAAATATGATTTATGGAAGACAAAAATAATATATTGTACAGGATACATGAAACCGTGTACAATGCATATGGCTCCAGGGATATGAAGTAATCCTCGTTAATATGCAAGAACTGCAAGTCAGATAGGAAGATTAATGTGGTACTCCTCCAATACATATGTGTCTGAATGGACGGTATATCTCCAAACTAACGTCAAGAAAAAGAGGAACAGATTGAGTAACAAGGAAAATACAGCCCTAATGATTCACCCGAAACATTACCAAATACCAACGTTGGTTCTTCATCTTTTACGTATTCAGAAAAATGTGAAAAACAGCTTCATCCTCCTGCTTATCCCTCATGGTCAATGCTTTGCTTGCACTGTGACCAAGGTTAATGACAACTGCTTTACCAATCCTGGTTTATGAATTACAAGGAATCGACCCATCATCACAAGAATCTAGAACGAAGGGAGAGATCCGGGACTCCAATCAGTCATCATTAATATTGCATCTATCATTTCTACTATCAACTACACAGTACAGTCCGGCATCACATTACCTCTACCAAGGAGACAAACATCATCAGAGATAATGATCGTGACTTCAACGTATCTTCCAAAATATTTTCGACCGGCGGGAAAAAATAGAAAAAATGTTTGCGCGTCACTCAAATACCAATACTGAATTTGTGGATGTTTGTATAATCAGAAAAAGAGATTACAACATTCGAATGCATGGTAACCGTGAAGTGCGACAGTGGGTAAACGAAAGGTCGATGTGTTGTCGATGTATTGGTGTAGCTGGTGCAGACTAGCTACAGCCAGCGGGAAAAAGAGAAAAAGAATCCACAATGTTACACAATCTATGAAGGTATGAAGGACTGCACTGGTCTAACGATGACATTATTCTTTTTTATGGTTAGTTGACGAAAATCTCTTAACGGCCTCTTTGAAAATAGTTAGATTTCTAGAAAATGAAAATCCCTTAAATTTCCCCATTAAAGAGTGTGCTTAATTCCAGAGCGTAATGTATGAGTCTTGCACACATAACAAAGAACGTCTCGGCCACACCGGACACTGGCCAGAGAGATCCTTCCTCGTGCCAGATTCTCCTCATTGTAACCGTCCCATTTGCTTTAGACTCGAAGATGACGTTGATCTATAGCCTTCACGTCCATAGAAAGGGAAGGTGAAGCGAGTGTGGAGGAGAACACCACGTCGCCAGGTGGTATTGATCTCATCTATAATCCATGTTCGTCTGTATGTCAATATAATTCATGGATTCAATGTCTCATTTGCTTTATTCTGTGTTGTTGTTTGACATATCTCACTTTGTCTATTTAAGAAATGTCGACACTCACGGTGAAGTAAATTCTACTGACAAATAACAGTATCCCAATAATTTATCTCTGTGCAATGTATTTGGATATAAGACCAGAACTTGTATTAACGCTCCCCACACGCTTCTCGGACCAATAAAAGAATGAGAATCTATATACAATTTCGCGCAATTGTATTTTCTACAGTGATTGCATAAGCTGTATGAGCTGTATGAACTGTATGAGCTGTATGAACTACAGCATCTTCATTTACAAATAGAAACGTGGAATTTCTTCTCCATGGAGCAAGTTTTTCCACATTTCTTTACATTCTTCCAGCTGGAATACTCCTCATTACTCAGCTCCCTCAGTCTCTTCACTCTGTCTTTGATCATCCTCTGTGTTTCTTGCTTGTTACTTAACTCTTATCATGTTCTCCGTATAATATTTCTTTTACAAATTATTTTAGCACCCACACATCATGGTTAGGTTAGCACCCACATATAATGGTTAGCGCTTCATTTTCTTGTATAAACCACTTTACTTACATCGCTACTCATAATCTTCTTTTAAATACTCTCATAATACTCATCCTTGAATCCAGAATTGCTTCATGAACGGATCCTCGTAACTCCTCGTACTCGACTGCCTCTTCTGATTCCCAGGGACGCTACTGTGTATACTTGTAAATTTCCTATGCATAACGAAGATCGTCTGAACAAGTATTCATATGATTTCTACATAAATCTTTCCATTTAAGTCTTTCAGTTTTTAATCTGTCGAATACTTGGGATTGTTTCCTCCAGAGTGAAAAATTTACCCGTCATTAAAGAACACTGATCAAAACATTAAATCAACCTCTTCATCGAAACTGACTCGAAAAAAAAACCCTACCCAACACTGGTATTAGGTAACAAAACTGGTATTAGGTAACAAAAGAATCTGAACTTCATCGTGTGAGGGACATATACCCATTCAGTCATATGATCAACATATGCTGCTATCTCTTAATATATCTTGAACACAAACTACATGGAGAACTGTTATCTTATCAGCGACCAGCAAGATATCGGGCAAGTCCAATTCCGTATAATCCATCTTTCCGACGATAATTCAGAGAGTCAGCTATGATCTAATGTTCCAAAGATTTCCTCCAAAGCAATTAACAATTGAAGAGTATTCTAGCAAATATAAGAAGTATCCATAGATAAGCAGAATTTATATCAATCTTAACTCTGAAGAAAGAGAGAGAGAGAACAATGACCATCTCTTATAAAGAAAATGAGGGAATAAAATACACCAGTAGTGAATATTGACACAACCGAGTGGGTAATCTACACACGATCCATTTGCTCCTTCTGAACAGAACAATTCTGAATGACTTTTGTAGACTCCTTCGCTGCGTTGGACAATAGCAACAAATTTTTAGGGCAACAAATTGAAGCATTTGTCGTTTCTATTTACTCGGATTTGACAGATGTGCCGTACAAACATTACTGTACTGAATCGTATGGATGAGAGAACAAGCTGTAAGACATAACTGATTACACAGAATGTCTCGGTAGCCTCAAGAACGTCGAGCAAGCGTCAAGATAGAATGTTAGATTATGTGATACAGAGCGGTTATACTGACCGATGTGCCCAGCGGGAAGTTGTTTTGATGTAAGGGAATGCATACAGTTGTATCATGTAGACGGAACTGTGATATGGATATAGAACATGGTTTCCTTTGATACTAAGAATATGATAATTCTTTCACTTAACTGATTCCTTTTTGACATTTTGGCAGCTGGATATGATCGGTTTTTCAAAATTTCCTGAATATCTTACTTTCAAAACAGTCATTCCTGGTACCTCTGAGGCTACAACAACTCGTACATAAACGTGAGGGGAAATAGTTGTATCTTTTGTTGAGAACTTCGATAATGTCTCCCTGAGACGTACAAGTTGCTGACCCGTACCCAGACTTTAGCCTTCTTATTGGGTTAATGCCCCAGACTTTCAGGTAAAAGTTCTCAGCCAGACGCGTAATGAAAATTAGGTTCCAGGCTGTGCAGGAAGTAACTTTCTTTCACTCGTTAGTAGAGATTTTCGCCTGAGGAAACAATCAAGGGATTACTTTTGCTGTAGTGACCGTTGAGAGGGGCGTGGGTTGTGCTGGCCGGGGTCGCCCCATGGTATGTGTTGTGATGGGCTTTCTGGCTTCCAGGCAGCGCAAGACTAATTTAAGAAATAATACTCTTCTTGACCCACAGACTTAATGGAGTCCATTCATCACAAAAAACACTGTTTCTTTCTTCAATTCTTACAGAGTTCGACTCTAATACATAATCTATGTATTGAAATCTATATCTTTTCCCACTGTCCCATTTGTTCAGTTGTAAATAATATTCTGATCTAAAACACTGAGTATGATGATGACCTGATGGTGGTGTGAGAGGTCCCACACATCATTTATCGCGGGAGTATTTCATCTAAATGATATAATAACGTATTTTCTGATCATAATGAAATGAAAGAACGTGGTACCATATTGCCGTCTCCGTCTCTGCTCCATCACATATTCATTCAGGTTCAAGCTCTGAGATAATGGGAGGTAAGCAACCACAACACTTTATAGCTCGTGGTCCCAACCAGTGGCCGGCTACCTGGGCACTGCAGGAACCCGCCAGGATAGGAGCAACTCCTGGGGCAAGAAGGAAGGACACACACACACACACACATATATATATATATATATATATATATATATATATATATATATATATATATATATATATATATATATATATATATGTGTGTGTGTGTGTGTGTGTGTGTGTGTGTGTGTGTGTGTGTGTGTGTGTGTAGAGAGAGAGAGAGAGAGAGAGAGAGAGAGAGAGAGAGAGAGAGAGAGAGAGAGAGAAACTACCGTCCAGTATCTATGCATGACGAGACCTTATCTTGATGGCAAGGCTAGCGCGTGGCGCTCACCGCAGTCTTTGCAGTTGGATAGCGATGCTTGCCTATGGAGTGAGAGGCCCAGGAAGGGAAAATCCAGAACCACAGGAAAGCCGACGAAACATGACCAGGCACCCCGTAAGCAGGTCAGTGACCCCCATTACCTCATCACGGACGTCTTCACTCCTGCCGGACCCTTTGACCATTCCTCTCCTTCAGGACGTGGGCTTTAGAAAATTGAACGGAAGGGAGAAAAGCTCCTTTGGTGGTGAAGATACTTACAGCGATGAAAAGGATCCCAACTTAGTCGAAGAATTTTCTATTCATGAAAGATGGTAGCTGACACTGGTTGCTATATATATATATATATATATATATATATATATATATATATATATATATATATATATATATATATATATATATATATGTGTGTGTGGTGTGAGGTGGTTTGATCGAGTGAGTAACGTAAGGGTAAGAGAGATGTGTGGAAATAAAAAGAGCGTGGTTGAGAGAGCAGAAGAGGGTGTTTTGAAGTGGTTTGGGCACATGGAGAGAATGAGTGAGGAAAGATTGACCAAGAGGATATATGTGTCGGAGGTGGAGGGAACGAGGAGAAGAGGGAGACCAAATTGGAGGTGGAAAGATGGAGTGAAAAAGATTTTGTGTGATCGGGGCCTGAACATGTAGGAGGGTGAAAGGAGGGCAAGGAATAGAGTGAATTGGAGCGATGTGGTATACCGGGGTTGACGTGTTGTCAGTGGATTGAATCAAGGCATGTGAAGCGTTTGGGGTAAACCATGGAAAGCTGTGTAGGTATGTATATTTGCGTGTGTGGACGTATGTATATACATGTGTATGGGGGGGGGGGGGGGGGGGCCATTTTTTTCGTCTGTTTCCTTGCGCTACCTCGCAAACGCGGGAGACAGCGACAAAGTATAATAAAAAAAAAATAATATATATATATATATATATATATATATATATTTTCTTTTTCTTTTTTTCATACATATTTGCCATTTGCCGCGTTAGCAAGGTAGCGCTAGGAACAGAGGACTGAGCCTCTGAGGGAATATCCTCACTTGGCTCCCTTCTCTGTTCCTTCTTTAAGAAAAAGTAAAACGAGAGGGGAGGATTTCCAGCTCCCCTGCTCCCTTCCCTTTTAGTCGCCTTCTACGACACGCCGGTAATATGTAGGAAGTATTCTTTTTCCACTATCTCTCTCAACAGCTGACCGAATACCAGTTTTACTTGTGTCGCATACAAGCAGTACCTAAGTGATATCTACATTAACTATCACAAGAAACCGTAGCTGGTGATCAACGAGCCACAGTGACACTGCCATTATCTATAGTGATGCTAAGCTCCTCCTCCAGCCCTCTCTGTCAGCCATGCCCTAATCCACTTCAGTACCTCCTCTCCCTCATGCAGGGATCTGTGACTTTTCTTAATCGTTCTTCGTTTGGGAGCAGATCAAAAGCGTAGCTGAAGTCAAGATAAATAACTTCTCATTGTGGTGTCCGTTGTCAACTAACACATGAACACGAGGACAAAAAGAGTACAAGTTAGTATGAGATGCATGTCACACTAGAGGCGTTGGGAAGGTAGGTGCCATGTTTAACATTTATGCAAACTCTCAGACAAAAGAGTGTTTCAAATTCTCACCTTTTGTTCCTTTGAAATCTCATTAAAACCAACAACCAATCAGTGAAGCAGAGTTCAGGGGGCACTAACAATCATGCTGCCGGTAAGGCTAATTAGCTTTGTGCTCGTTGTGTTACCTGGGCAGACCAAGAGCGATTGGTACGGCAAGTAGAATGAGGGAATTAATTAACGAAACTCTCTGACATGGTATTGACTCGAGGTAAAATGTCATAGTATAAAAATTGACCTATTAAATGTAAGTGACTTGGGATCTTATCTATGTTTTTGTTTTTTCTGTTCGTTGACATATTTCTTTTTTCTTTTCTTCTGGCCACAATCATAGGAGTTGACCACATATTCATGATTTTTATGATGACAGAATATAGACACAACAGCTGCTGATATCCACATGTGCAGTTGGTTGATCCGAGACGAAAAACGCAATGTGTAAACAGTGCCGCAGCAAAACATGAATTTAAAAGAGAGAAAAATTTAATAAAATCCCGCACGTCAGGAAAGTTTACTGGGGTTAAATATATACTTGAAACAAAAGTGACCTTCCCAGTGAAAGAGCACTGGTCACTTCACATAAGAAATTGGTGATCTACTTCATATATTTCTCACAAAAAATCAGCATTATGATCATATTATTTACTCCTAAAAGGATGGATATTTTGAATCTATTTCTTTTCTAGCTACGGTAAAGATTAGTAAACTAACTGCATTTTCCTGCCAACCCTTAATTCATCTAGATGAATGCATAAGTTTGCTAGCCTTTTGTAGAATCAAAGATATTCCAAGATGGCCGTCATAAAGGTAACTTAAAGTGTCTCTTAGACTTTTAATAGTTTCCTTTTTTGTAAAACTGATGATTCGTTTGCGGTAATGGATGACTTACTCATAACTTGCCTGAGAGGACCTGAAGTCCTCATGATCCAATCGTCAGTAATCATTCATAAAGAAGCGAGCAGGAGTGAGTGACAACTTGCTTCCCTTTCTTCCAGGAACTGTATGTAGAATATTAATTCATTCATGAGCAGCTGAAAAACAGGGGTTGAAATATTCCTTCATAAGTTTCTCTTTCATAGTAAGCTGAGACAAGCTGATCATCCTTCGAGGAAATGAAGTCTTTCAACTTTCTTGAAAATAACGCCAAAGTCAAGTGTCTGTGTTTTGCTGCCCTCGATGGCAATTTTGGTATCCATGTGGTGAGAGCTTGATATGTTCTCCTCCTGCTGTCTTATTGCACTAACTTCATCATAAAACATGGTAAAACAAAGTATCTTCCCTGACGGGTTTGATAAATTTCGAAAATGATCAATACAACTCGTGCTGTCTCTGTAGAGTTGGTAAGCGTGAATGTGACAAAAATTCTAATGATGATGGTTTCCCCACCATTATAGCAATTTCCATCGAAGTATGAGATCAATATAACATTATCATGACAATCGATATACTCCATTTTCGTTAAACCAGGGCTACGATTGTGAGGCTAGACCAAAGAGTGATTATTTCTCAAAATGCTTCGTCCATGGTGTCACACTGTTTCACAGCATGATAATTATAATACCGTGTGTAGGTAACTGTGCCGCAGGTTGGTGAGACTTGTCTGTATCTCTCACCTTAGCTTAATGATTAATCGAGCTAAGGTCACACTCCCTCAAGGAGCAACACCACATTCAGCAGTCATTGAAAACCTGGTTATTCGCTATACGTGAGGCTCAAGGCCGTGAATTCCTCAGTGATCTCTGTCTGATGTGTAATACCTTGTATATTGCATTCCTCGTCCGTCACAATACGTACGAATCTGCCCTGATGCTTTCCGGGGGACGACTGCCATTGACTGGAGAGGTATTTAGAGCAAATACGCTACGGGGTCTGGAGGGAATCTCTTGCTTCAAGAATTCCTGAGGTAGCGAAGCTATTAGTTAAATTTCACATTTTGTGTGTGTTAGCTGAGGCGGCGAGGGTAAGTGAATGCCTTTATCAAGGCCATCTCGTGTATATATATATATATATGTATATATATATATATATATATATATATATATATATATATATATATATATATATATATATATATATATATATATATAACAATCACCACTGGAAAGAGAAAATAAAAACAGTGAGTACTTTCGTTTATTATATTCACAGACAGAGTGCAATAAACGAAACTACTTTTCTATTTTCTTTTTCCTGTGGTGATTGTTGCATATATCTCTTCACGGTGAAGTGAAGGTTCTGCATATATATATATATATATATATATATATATATATATATATATATATATATATATATATATATATATATATATATAAATATGTGTGTGTGTGTGTGTGTGTGTGTGTGTGTGTGTGTGTGTGTGTGTGTGTGGATGTGTGTTACATTATTCCTGTGTTACCTCATTTCAATCTCTTATATGAACCATACCTTATAGTTATGTACGTATAGTCCACTTCCTCCAAGATTCGTTCGTACTTTTCCTTGTCTCTTCCTTTTCCCTTTCATCAACCTTTCTGTATTTCCTCTAAGGTTCGTTCTTGTTCTAGGCTTTCATCCGTGACTGGAGCCTCCAACGTAAAAAAGAAAAAAAATATTGACACACATGCACACCTCCGCTCACTCTGGGCGCCAAATTCATCGGCAAACCCCTAAAGAGATTATGAAAAGCTGAGTTAATTGTGTTTACCACTGCACAGCGGTGGTTCCTGCGTGACTATCTATGTAAGCATCATGTCACACAGATTGGCTGAGATGATAAGTAATGTTACGTATTCTTCTTGCAACTCTATAATCTTACATCATGGGATATGACGATGGCTCTGGGATTTGTTGTCCCTTTTATATCATGGCTGTGTTGCGTCCTTACCTACGGGGCTATGTTGCGTTCTCACCTACGGTTCTTTATTTGACAAAACGTACGGCACATCCATATTCTTTTATCTGCTCTTGCTGTCTGTCACACTTCGCCGTTGAATCCCATTCATCTTGCTTGGAATCCATATTCCTTACTCACCCTGCACCACTGCGAGGGGTTCTCCCCTCCCTTGGTCAGGTTATCGCTTCTTTGCCAGCCTGAGATCGTCGTCTTTCATGTTCCAGTGCTCTACCCATACAGCCTGACATTACTAATGATGTTCTGTTTCCTCAGTTTTATCTGAATATGTTTTTCTACCATCGTCTTACATCGGTCTTCATCAGAGTAGAAATCTGACCCGCCTGAGTCCCATCTTTATACATGCTCAGAGCGCGCATCCATGTAGTAATTTTGTTGAGAGACATAATTCCTCACTGTAAAGTTGTGATTATTCCCTATTCCGTCCATCAGTAGCAAATCCTTCGTGATGTCTTAGGTACTAATATGACAACATTTGATCCAATTTCTTCAGTACATTCCATCAATCGTTATCATGGTCTCGTGAAACTGCAAGTGATTGTCTTTTCTCTTACTGCTGCAAGTATTGACCTGATGTTAATGTATGAGAAACTGTGATATGTTGACAAGGTACAACGGGTCAGTAAGTTATGGTCAGTACCAAACTCACCACCAACGTTATCACAGGACGGTTGCCACAGTGAGACCTTCTTCCACGCAAATTTGAGATATGATGCCTCATAATCCTCCATGTTTGATCCCTTCACACAACCCCTTATCTTCTCATCCCTGGTTCTCCCCTCGACCTTGTTCAGGTTGTGTCAGATGCAGTCTTTGTGTGTGTCTACCAACCCCCGTCCTCGCCTCGTGCGCATGCTACTTCACTACCTCGTCCATTGCTCTATCAAATACTTTTTAGAATCCTTACCTTCGAAGAGTTCCTTAACTCCCACCTTTACCCTTTTCCTAAGCATTTCACAAGGACACACAAACGAGGAGATTTGTTTCTAGCGTCAGAAAGATCAGCCATCCTCAATTCTTTCTATATTCGCGTAAATATAAGTTAACAGCACCAGCGGTCCCATGTATGACTCCAATTTGGAAGTTCTGCTCTTCAAGAGTTTCCCTCATGTAGACTCGATCTACCTGGCCTTCAGCAATCTACCTGATGCTCCACCTACCATGTCCTTGTTACTGTCAATCATATTCAGACATTTATGAAATTCTGAACCTGACAGTTTTTTCTCCATTTAGTATCCCGATAAGATTCCTCCATCTTAAAGATATTCAAATTGAGTTTATTCTCATGATTCTTCTTCACCCTTTCACACTGGAACACATTATTGACACTGTTAACCCAGGTAGCATTGTATCGTTTAAGTATAGCTACTTTCTAATACTTTATGTATGTTTGCCTTCATTATTTCTTGGACGCTCGTAAATATATATATGTGATGTCTCTCAAATTTATTTTGTAATATATGTGGGTTGAGGACTGGTCCTCTTGCATTCGTTGAGTCAACTATGGCATCACTGATAAAGCGTTCAGTTTAGTGAAACCAATAGAAACCGTCATACGTATGTCACAACCGCACAGCTTTTTCTTAGGATCATCAGAAAATGAGTTGATGCTGAAAGAGATCAGACTGGTTGATGTCATACGGTATATTGAAGAGTTAAATCTACACAAGTCAGCAGGGATAGAAGACCCGTCTCTCTACGTGTTAAAGTAGGTATACGTCGGGGACAGACTGAGACAGACTTGGTTCGAATCCTATTAAATGAATTATTTTCACGTGGAAAATGTTCAGAACGCACACAACATTGTTGAGCTTAGCCAAAGCGAAGATAAGCTCGCCATTTGTACAGTGTTGGTAAATGTTTCAGCACAATTGAGATTTAACAGCTTGGTGTCGTTATTTCTGGCAAAATCGTTTGCATAAAAGCGACCTTATGTAGGCTTGATGATCTTCAGCGATGCCCACCCGTCACATGTTTTCTCCCCGGTGTCTTCAAGAGGAGACAATCTCTCCATCTTGTTGCATTTTTAAGCAGCATATGATCCCATCCCTCCCACGGCTCTGATTCATGCAAGTAACACATATGTTGGCTGTGATAAGAATATAATTCTTATCTGGTATTGTATAATATGTAATATATGTAGGAGATAATTTATTGATTTACTGAACAGGATAAGGTCAATTGTGAAAAAAAATCGAAAAGATGCTGAAAAAAAAAGACAGATAATGAACAATAAAAGTTCACTGAGTTCTGATATTCTTCGTGTTCCTTGGAGACGCTGGTTGTGTGATGTAGCAGAGTCGAAGGCTTAACACTAACTTGTCAACTGCCATCACGACGCGCATCTTAGCATCTCACGATGAACATCAAAGTCTTTGTAATGTTCTTATTCTCGACTGCAATAGAACATGGATATCACTCGACGTGAATTACAAATAGACATGAGCTTGTACATAATATGGAGCGGGCAGTTCACGTGGACAGGGTGTCTTCCTGGACAGTAGATCGTGGATTCATGATTCAATTTTGATATGAGTTTTCATTTTTCCTTTCCTGTGGCGCAAAACATGAACCTGATTTGTGATTGTGAGAGATGAGTCAGAGTCTCTACCCCAAGGGTTGAGTTGCCGTGTCATTATTATATATCTATCTATAGCAGTAAAGGCTTTCCAGCCTAAAGCAAAGACGGATATCATGTTCATCCTGGATTAATATTAATATCTCCGTTTTCCGTGTTAGAGATTTTTATGATTAATGTATCCGTATGAGATAAATGAACTGACAGAAAATTATGTTGATAACTTCACTGATTATAGCCTGAGGAGGTTTCTTGTTTGCTGTTAGTTCAGATGATGAAAAGGTTAAATGGCGACGGATTTGTTATCATCTCTGACCTTTGGCCAGCATTGTGATATGCCGGTACTCAGGGGGAAGACGAGCTTGCACTCGCAGGTCGGCCGACAGGAATAGCTCAGTCCGCTCTGGTGGACACGAGCAATGAGGTAGCCTTGTGTACTGTCTTAAATATAATGTTTGAACAAGAGCATAGCTGATATAATTCTCTTCTCTCACTCTCACATTTCATCTGACCCTAATTATTCCTCTAACAGCGTTCATCTATGATACCCTCAGCTGTTATCATTTGCCTCACTGAATCTAGCCATCTCTTCCTCAGTTTAGCTCTCCTTGGTGTACCTTCGCTCGCACTACCACATAGCCTCTGGGTTAATTCATTATCTGATGTGAAAGGAGACCACATCAGTTTCAAAGGACGCACGACCTGGCGTGCAGAGTAGAAAATGTAAGATTCCCTTAATATGAGTGGAAGTCTGCTTCAACCTAACACACTGGATGTGGAGACTGTCTGTGGCTGATCCAATATTTCTAGCATGACGAAACTCTAATGATATGTTTTTGTTGGCATAACAAGTAGACTACTGGTACAAATGCTAATATTAAAATGATAATACGCTTAACACCTTTTTTTCACTAAGCCTTTTAAATGTCATCACTCACGTGGCATCCTATAATAAGACATTTATAACATATACAGTTCTATAACAAAACACCTTCTGCAACAAGTAAAACAATCTGTTTATAAGAATTATAACATCTTATGTCATACTTTTCGTATGCTAACCTGTATGTTAACTTTAGAAAAAGATTCCTGATGTGTTATCAGTGTGTTTGTATTGGTTGTGCAAGCGTAATACAGTGATGATATGGATTCATTCTAACATCTTCTTTCCTCCCTTTGTTTAGGTCAGCGATTAAGCGGCGCCATCACGATAACATTTGCTTTCATACCTGACTGCATTTTTCAGTTCTAATTAAAATGCCTCTTGTGAAATAATGTGCATTCCTATACTTATCATGTAAGGCCAGTAAGCGGGAAATCATTGTTGTAAATTCCAAAAGCATTTTGGAGCCCCAAACAGGACGTGAAATGTTAGACTGTAATTATATCCGAATGTTTTCAGTACTTTTTAATTGTCACGTCAACGTCCAACATTCCAGCCTCGTGTGGGTATGAATTGAAGGTATTTTCATGTACAATAATTTACGTGAATGAAATTTGAACCAAACATCGTTCATTCACTGACTCTGGTAGAATACAACGCCATGCACAATATGCACGGTGAAATACAATGCATCAGCTACAGTATGCATACAGTAGGCTCATAGAATGCAGATATATACTAATCATGGGTGACATGTGATTATGTGCAAGCGGTAAATCAAGGAAGATTACTCCATTACATTGACAATCTTTCAATGGAGGGACATCAGTGACAAATGATTCCGTTCATATTTGGTGTAAAATTATAGATTTTTTCAAGTAGCAGTTCACAACTATTTTCATGAGCCGAGGCTACTTTTCCACCTTATCAAGTTATCTGAAGAAGAGTAAGGATAGTTTGTCGTCAGCCGAGGCAACCACATGGGCAAAATAGGATGGTGATTCTTACTTGGTGATCAGTGTGACCCACGGTCGTATCAGCTATAAAGACGTTGAAACCCAGTTGCTGGATGATGATATTTGTTGCACTGGCACCAGGCAAGAGACGATACTCAGAATACAGGAGACGACCTTGTGGCCACGAGTACCTACGAGATATTGCCATTAGACGACTAGCTCGCAGTGCATCATATATCGCTTGGTAAAGATACTGTTGATTTATGTATCCATATGAATAGCACATTGGGATTCATCTGGGTCTGTTCATATCCATTTATCCAACCCTGATTTATATGTCACTTTGCTTATTCTATTCTAGTTCTGTATTTCATTTCGCAAAACATTACGGAATTCCTACATTCTATTCATTTAAGTTCTAATCTATTTCAGTTTGCTATATATTCTTTTCGTATATATTCCAAGTGATGCTTTCAATATTCCTATATATTGATTATCATTTACCTTTTCTTCTTTCCAGATAATAGTATCTTTTTCCCCTTTCCTCATAGTTAGTGTGCACCATTTCCAGATACGCAAAACTCTGATAACCACGCAACTTTTTACTTGACTTTCCAGTACGATTTGCATCCATGTTTTACTTTCAGTGTGTCTCCAAGTTGTAGCTGTTCATATATAATTACTTCAAAGTCTTTGTCTTCATTACTCTGTTGTTAGTTTCTCGTAGTATATATAACCGTAGTGTCTGTCATAAGGTACTGGTGTGTAACTGTGTTGTGTAACCTTCTTAGACTGTTTCCACCTCCGGCTGCTCTCGTAAAACCTTTGTAATATTTCAGTTCATTCCCCCTAGTCTACATCGCTGCCAACTAGGCTTGTCCTTAGAGGTTTTCATCGATGATGAGAACCAGAAGTTAGGTGGATATTGGGTATTGGACATTGGACAGTCATTTAGATGATCTATAATAACTAGCAAACTCATCTGAACAAGTCACAGTAAATATCATTTTAACAGTAAATGAAAAATATTTGATATAGATCTTGATTCCGAAATATCAAAATTTTTCCATATCGTATCTAAAACATTTGAAGCAAAACCACAACAGATTCCCAGATGGTTGGATGAACCGTAACGAGAAAATAAATGAAAGTTTATACATCTTATTGTTATCGTTCTGCCTCACTGTGTTTTATGAAATTCAATCTGTTATAATTGTGTAAACGAACAACTTGACAAGTGGTACAAGATGAGCTTTATTAAATGAAAGGATTCATGTTGCCGTCCTCGTACCATCATCATCCTCAACAAGTTCCGTATCAGAATTGAATGTCATCCTTAAAGATTTTCTTTGTTTTGTTTTATGGGGAACAATACTCTATGTATATGTAGCTCACAAAAGATCATATAACGAGCTTTATATATCAGAGAGACAAGTCAGTAATTGGGAGACTGATCTACATTTGTAGAGATAAAACAAAACGAGGCTTCCTGATAACGTCCTCGAAGAACAAGAGGTGACTCGGTTGTCGTCGAAGTAGCGCACATTACGCCAGGTCAAGCGGTCTTACGCTTCACCATCGAGCGTGACTTCTGAATGAGAGCAGGTGGCGGTGGTGGTCGTCCTCCGCACCAAACCCGAGACGCTGATCTGCTGGGGTGTCGGTGATCACATCAAACCATCGTCCTGCGTGTCACTGCTGCAGCCTCGGCCTCGTTGCAGGACCAGACGATCGTGGCTCACACCATAACCTGCACCTCTGATACACCCCCAACAAGTGCCTTAATACCTAACGTTATGATGATCACCACGCATGAGCGAGCGATAACAGCATAAGATGAATTTTGCTCTGGCCAGTGACCCAAAGCAGTCAGGCCGCCTCTCGTATAGTAGTTATGAGAATGTGTGAGTATCGTATTTACGAGCACACATTTTGGTCTTTACTGCGTGTGACGAATATATATAGTTATCAAGAAACCAGATTTTCCCTGATACCAGAGAATCTGCGTTTAGGGTCTCTAAAATTTAAACTGGTTTTATGTCCAAAAATTGGTAGGATGCTTACGCTGTAGGTCTATCAACTGCTAGGTCATCAGCATTAAGCTAGTAAACCCACCATGGGAGAGATCCCTAACTCCTCCTGCAGGTGTGGAGAATGATTGTGAGACCCACGTACGCCCTCACATGTCGTCGGATAATCCATTCATTCATCTATGTACTTGGTTATCAGGTTGTAGTCCATCACTCTACCATCCATGCTGACCTGTGGAGCAAATTATACTATATTTCAAGAAATTTTGAACGTAATATAAAGAAACATGTTATTTTGAGATAAACATACGAAATATTCTCTGGGACTTAGCTGTCAATAGTTGTCTCTGGTTCCTGTGTATTGTAAATGACAGCTGGAGTGGTTGTATGTAAATAAGAACGTTGTGTTTGTTTTTGACGCTATCTCAACAATATGGAAAAAACAATGAATATATATATATATATATATATATATATATATATATATATATATATATATATATATATATATATATATATATATATATATCTTAGACAACAAATATTTAGAATATCAGTTACATAATGAATCAAATTTAGTTAGCTTATGCTCTTAACCTTATCCATTGTGATTTCTTTTTAAAAAGAAATGTCTTCTTTCGCTATATAGTTCTAGATCAAATTGTGGAGAGCCTACATGAAATTTCAGAAGCCACAGAAATTTGAAGACAATCGCCTTTGGTAGTTTAGAGGGAATATTATGATCTAGCCAGTACTGCACATGGAACTGACATTCTTATATCAGATTCTGTACTATGGGAGGGGCAGTGTGATATCATTTAGTCAAGAAAACACTGTTGACTTCACGCGAGTCACAGGTTAGAGAAGGTTCGTAAAGTCTCTCCAGATTAGCAACAATCCTGCCATTCATCCACATCCGCCGGAGGGACTATATGGGCGCATGTAAGACTTTACTGCAGGTTTCCCTCACGTATTCTATATTCGTCAGAGAACTGCCTTTTTTTTAGGATTTTGGGATAAAGATCTATATCACTGTCTTTCCTGTGACGTAACGAAATACCTACAATGATTTGTTAAGATGATTATACAATCATTATAGATCATATAAATGACTGCCCAATGTCCAATACCCAATATCCAATATCGAACTAACTCCAGGTTGCGATCACCAGTGACAAACCACGACTCTAAGGACAAGCCTAGTTGGCATGTGTGGACCAGCGGGAATGGACTGAAATTTGACTAAGGTTTTCGGATTAGGTTTACCACTACAGGTATATGAGCGCTGCTTCCTGGATCAAGGGAGGCCATGATTTTATGGGGGTACCCAAAGGTGGAGACAGTATGAGAAGATCACACACGCCAGCATGACAGAGGCTAACTCTTCGTTATATGTTTGAGGGGCTGCCCTGTCGTGCACGCAATGTGAAGCCGGAAAGTTACATGAGGTTGCAGTCAGGAGGCTTGGAAGTAAATAGAATTACTATCCGTCCTGCTGATGTAGGTAGTCCATTAACTGTGACAACTTGGAAGTCCAGACCTAGGGAGTCCTATATCCTAGTGTAGTAAACGGTGGCTTAATTGCTCAGAGGAATTGGGATGTAACTATCATCAATGCAGGAGTTTCACGAAAATGTAAGTAGGTGGACACGGCTAATAACAACTAAGGGAATGAGTAAAAGTAAAATCTAACACCTGAAAAGGAAGTCACAAAATTCCTACGATAACCCAGAAAGTTTGGACAACAACTTCTAATTCATGTATCACTTTTACACTTTTGTATCTCATATATCCAGTATGAAATCAGTTCATTGTAGTAAGGATATGGTGATGGCATCAGTGAGGAAGGAGGGAGGAAACAGAAGAATTTGTTAGAGGAGAGGAAGAGGAATAGGATCACATCATTAGTGATGGAGAAGACTAAGATGGAAACATTGATGGTGAGATGGAGTTGAGTAGGGAGCTGGGCAAACTGCCAATGGGGAGGGAGATGGGGTTGATGGAGAGGAGGTTGAAAGGGCGAGGCTGCAAGGAGGGAGGGAGATGACTGAGGGTAATGATGGTGAGAATACAATAGAAGGAGGAAGGACTGCAGTGATTTAGATGGAAAGTAAAAGACAGAAAGTTGATCAGGTATACTGCTGGTGAGGTGGGCGAAGGCACACGAATAACAGAGGACATTGGTGGTGGATAGGGATGTGTTTGGAGGTAGTTAGCTACAGTAGAAGTTGGGAGGAGAGGAGACAGTATAGGAATAATGATGTTGGAGACTCAGATAGTGACTGTGGATCCTAGACATAAAGACGTGAAAATAAAAAGTGCCCATAGACGCTGATGGTGGGGCGAGGATAGAGTGGGACACTGTTGGTGGGATAGAAGGCGGTGGAAACTCTTGTGGCGTTGCAGGAGGAGGGTGGTTGTGTTGGGATGAGAAGCAGTGGATGAGGAAACTAGTGGTAGGGAGAGAGGATAAGGAGGTAGCATGGCTGGTGTCTCAATACGCTGGGGAAGGAGCGAAGATGACTGGTGACATATGAATTTTAAAAGAGGGAGGAAGATACGTGGCTGAGACCCGTGAGTTGTGAAGAAGATATCGATGCTCGTCTAAGGTAGGCAAGGTTGTGTGACAGAAATCGCCAGTATTCAGGAAGAGGAAAGAAAGAAACACATATAGGGAATGAAGGCAGTAGCTGGAGACACGGGTGAACGTGAAGGAAGAGGTAGGGTCATGAATGGAAGGAGAGAAGGGCCGTGATAATGAGGCACCAGACGAAAACGATATGGAGAAGCAGGAGTTGGGGACCCTAACGGTTAGATGTGGAGATCAGAAGCACCGATGTTGGAGTTTAGGGATAGTGAGGGTTGGGAGGCATAGCTGGTCGTTATGTTGATGATGAGGAGGAGAGAGACTACAGAGAGCGGGAAATGGATAAGAAACACTTATGGCGGTAAGAGAGACACCAAAAAGTGTGGAGGAAAAGAGGAAATTCCGGGAAGTTTTGGTTGGAAGAGGGGCAGGGAGGGTGAGGCTAGGGTCAATAATGGATGCTCGGGGTGAGGCAGGAGGCTGGCCGGCAGTGTACACTGATGGTCGGGAAGATTAAGGAGCAGTGAAGGTTGACGGCTCTGGCGGACTGCGGGAGGCTGGGGGTCACTGGTTACTGGACAGTGGATGTAGGTATTAGTAACAGGGAGGGTGGAGGCACGTTAAGGGTTGGAGACGTTGGCGACATGTAGAAGGAAAGCAGCTCAGGAAGAGTGAAACGCTGTTGCTTAATGTCAAATATCTGTGGATAATGTGACAGGCCCAGACACTCCAGTCGCCATATTTTGTCATATATTCAGTAACCTGACAAAGTTTGATAAGAACCAGCAACAAACATCATTATAAGACTCTATGGTTGAAAACTTCATCATATCTGGTATGTCATACTTTCTCACGTTCAGATATAACTGACTTAATACAAACTCATCACACATAATCATGGAATGATATATATATCCTATAACTGCCTCAGGCACATAAGTGCCGTATAGCTGCCTCAGGCGTATAACTGCCGTATAGTTGACTCGGGCAGACAGATGTTGTGCGGCAGACGAGGAATGAGCAGGCATCACCCATTCCCTGGACACTCTCCATTCCACTGGCTTCTCTCATGTGTCCCCATTCTTGATCAGAGGTAGCAGTAGCTCTATATTGTGACATACGATAAACGCAAATGTGTTGCAATATAGCAATGTGCATCAAGCTATAGATCATTATGCTAATCTGCCAAGATCATTTCCAGATTATCGAAATGAGATTCACTCTTATGCAACACTGTAAATCTTCCGTGCCTTTTAAACGCACAGTCTTCCTGGAACGTGGGACTACCACTGTCTGTATAAGATAGGTCAGGACAGTGATATATTTAAAGATGAGTTGTGTTGTGATGTAGCAGAAGCCATGAATTCATAAAGGACGGACGACGGAAGATGAATAAAATAGAAAATGATATTTAAGACAAGCGCCGCACGTGCGAGTCACATGAAGGTGCTAGAGACGTTAAGTAAGGTAATGGTGGAGAACACAGAGCTCTGCCTCTCCTTTTGCATCCTCAGCCAGATTATCATGGCACTAAAACCCCGACTCGTTATACTGGCTGATGGTTGTAGACCAAACACAACGCTGACAAAAATGAAGAAAGACACAAAGTTTTTTCTCCCTAAGGATAAGAGAAAATGGTATGTACACGTTTCGTAACGTAGTTCTTATTAGACAAAATTTGCATTCACTTTTCTAATGGTTTTTCTCCCTTGTTCATCATATCAAACTATCCTATTTTCCTTACAAACAAAATTATACAATGTTACATTGATGATAAGCAGATAGATGACGATCATAATGCACCTATCTCCTCGCATCTCCATCTTCATATTGTATAATGTTTCGTTGTTTCCACCATACTACTCACACTTGTATTATATAGTGAATAAGCGGAAACCCGTCAATAGAGGCGATGTTTGGTGATACAGATGTTGAAATCCGACCAACTGGTGCTTGAGGATGAGAACGTAGACTGCTGCTTATCTAGGTGTTGAAGACGAACATCCAATCATTTCATCACGTCAGCTAAGCAAGCAAGAGCTTATTAAGTTGAGGGAATTCATCATCTGTACGGTCGTTTGCCTCGTGATCCAGTGACAATTACAACCTCGTCTGTCTGGAGAAATTAAAATGAAAATCTGTATGTCACCAAAAGTTGTATCCAGACTGTATTGTCCTGGGTTGTGAGGTCCCGTGTACTCCGTGTGCACACGGAACTTATAAAGACTGGGACATACGTATGAAATTGATCCTTGTGACAGTGATACGTATATGCTGGAAATAAGTGGGTGAGAACCGTCAACCATAGACCTAATTCGAACTAATAGTTAACTATCTCTGAGGTAATAACTGATCAAACTCGGAACTTTTCATCCACTAGGAAGGAATCACAAGAACAGATGGCAGACACCGTCTTAGAAAAATCTGAATTCACAGAGAATTATGGAGTTAAGACAGAGGGGGTTGGTGTCGTAAGTTATAGATGCCATCGAAGTGATATATAGGTAGTGAGTATGGGAGCCCTCCCGAGTGCCCCGTTCATAACCGGTATGGACACAACCGTAGAAAGTGTCTAGCGAGCTATAAGTATTGACTGACCGGCACGGATCGGTCTGGGTAAAACGGATGAGGACACGCCCGGCCGAGTAGAAATCCCTCTACTGCACCCGATCCCATTGATGTCCAAGTGAGCATTTGCTTTGATGCCTTGATCCAGTGCGTTGAACCTTCCAGTGATTTCTTGAAATTATTACTCGGTGTGGAATGAATAGATTCGGCCACATCAGTACAAACCGTCAGTCAGCCAGATGGACTCTATTTGTTGAACAGCTTGGGTAGATCATCTGTGTTCAGTTCCTTCGACACAGCTCGTCCTTGGATGTTGCTGAAAACGTATTTTTACAAGACTGAAAATCAGATCTGGAAAAGACTATAAACCGGCAAGGATAAAACTCCACGGTATACCCGGTACACTTTGCAGAGTAGAACGAAGTGTCACTTCGAATAGTATAGAGGGAAGATGGTATATATTAGTTATTTTGCAAGAGGTTGTCGCATTTAGAATAATCGAAAGGAAGTTTTTATGCTGAACTATCACGTTAGAAATGGACTTTAGATATGTCACGCGAATGGTTTGAATGGAGTCATAGCTGTCATATTAGGGGTAGTTTGGAAGGCAGTTAGCCAGTTTAGAGTTGTTTGGTAGAAAGTATCCTTGAAAGAATCGACGGATTTAAGGTATTTAACGGGAGTCACGTTCTTGGGAAGTGGGATGTAAGAGTGTATCATCAGATGACCTTTCTTGTCGAGCATTGCACATGGGGAGGCCGGTGGACAGTTCTACGAGGGGAAATTCCTAGGCGAATTGTTGGTTAATAGTGTTGTGTGGATAGAGTAATTTTAATGGCAGTTGTTCAATGGGAAGCTGTTCAATGGTATGGTATTTCACTGAAAGTTAATAGAAGGGAGCTTTCCTGTGGATAGATGACTACCAAGTGGTTGTCGGATGAGTTCTTCATCTGACGTAAGTCAGAGGAATTTGCTTAGTGAGTTGTTGTTCACATGGCTTACGTCTCGTGGAGCGCTGTCTGGTTAGGGAGTATCTTGGTGGGGAGTTGCTGTTCTGTGGAGGTATTACCTGATGGGAAGCTACAAGTCGTTGATCTTAGGCACGTTTAGTAGAGCTCCACTCGTATGGTTGAGTTGGTCTGTGGAGAGCTTTCAAGTAAGCTGTCGGCTGGTAGACGCTCAGAGGATGGCTGTCCTATGGAGAGTCGTCCAGGTGACGTTTATAATGAGATATCTTCAGCTGGGAGTAGCTGGTGGAATGGTATCAGGTAAGGAACTGCTTAACTGGTAGTTGTCCAGGAATTGTATGACTGGTTGTTATGCAGTAATCATTTTTGTCACTCTAGATATTGTCAGCTGGAAGAGTGTATAATGGTTTATTGTACTTATTGTAGTTGTCTCATGGAGTTTAACAGTAGATCCTTCTTGTGGGGAGGAAATAAGAAGTTATCCATCATGGGGCAAACTAGTATGTAGTTATGATCTGATACGGTTTGTCTGGTTGAGTTATGTGGTGAGAAGCTCTCATCCGGAAGCACTGGTTTCCTGTGTAATTCCAAACTGCCGGAATCAGGCTGTACTAAGCCAGGTTCTGGGGCTGGTTGTATGAGATGCGAGTTACAAAAAGCCGCCAGCCTACACACAGGTGCTGAACATGTGTTAAGCAATACTGCAGAATGGTCCATATGTATAAAGATGTAGTGAGATACCCTTATGTGCATCATTCAATAATGAGATATGTATCAATATGTTTCTATCAATCTCACAGTTGGTTACATTTGTCTTTGTTTAAAATCATTTTCGTGAGAGACTCTATCTCAAGCCAAGTTTAATTTTGTCTCAGTTGTTGATGTTGAGCGTTGAGACGAGCAGGTGTTTAGGGCGCGTCAGCGGTCCCAGTGTTTACGTTCTTGTATACCTTATAACTCACATTGATTCCACATTTACCTTTAACCAAGAACTTTTATCTGTCTCAAGTCACCCTATGTACCCTTTACTCATCCGTTTTGTGACATCATAAACATCACATTTCCTGAACCTGCAAAGTATTTTCTCGTTTAGAATTCTCGGTTGTTCTTGGCACTGATGGAGAGAAACGTCTTGCATCTCCCTGAGAACGAACTTTATCTTAATAACTGTACATTTCAGTTATTCCGCGTCATTTAATTTAACTACGGAAGACCCAGATGTACATTACTAAATACCTAGAATGGTTATATTATGTTCATACAAGATATGTCGGCACAGACAATTAGTACAATACTTTGTGGTAAGATTATGTTGCACTGACCTGTCGTTGTAGCAGATATGATGTAAGATTACATTTGCAGGAGTTGTTTGCTTAACCGCATCAGAGTCGCAGTGTTAATTGTAGATTTAGCTAAAGGCTGCGCCTTTGCCAGCAGTTGAGCATAAGATCCTCAAGTCAAGTTTGCAGGTCGATGTCCTTCAGCCAAAGCTTGAACTTAACTGTCGTCTGGAAGCACATTAAGACGGACACCGACGCAGAAGAACGGTTGAGTAAGAACCAGAGAATTACTTTGCTTTAACCTTAATTGACATGGCATGGGCAAACACTGCGCTCCAGTTAAAACCATTTCGGTTGAAATAAGAAAAAATCCTTATTATCAAAGATGGAAAGATATACATCTGGGGAGGTCCAAGGAATAATTGATTACGAAACATTTTTGAGTCAAAAGTAATTTGGCTTTTCAGATCACCGAATCAGATGAAACTTTTCCACTTGCCATGTGCCGCATTGTTTGTTTACCTTCCTTCTTCTACCGACATTTCTGCGTTCCTGCCTCTGAGAGCAGGTTCCTTGTGTGCCTCTGCCATTACCTAACCTCGCACTACTCCGTAAACTGATATATCACACAGTGAAACCCTAGAATGCTTTTTTAATCTATTTCCTATGAAATATGCCAAAGCCATTTTTAAAAGGAATGTTTTACACTTCCTCTAAACCTCTTGAAGCATGTGTTTTTCCTCTTCTCGTTTTATTACTTCCTCTCTCTAACCCATTTCAATTTAGCGCTAAGACTAAAGTGGACCTTTGTCCGTGACTGTAGCCTCCAACATAAAACTAACTATATTATAAACCTTACCTCCCTACTGTTACATTTTTTATTGCCACTGTGTAAAAGAATCCGCTCCACCATTATCTCCTGAAACATCAGGTTACCTCCAGCTAAAAGAACTAAACTCCCTTTTCCTTTGTCTTTTCTTTCCATTCTTGCTATCACGTATTCTTCGGGGAAATCTGGATTTGTTTTCATTTCCTATGTAACCTTCACCTGATAAAACTATACATTTTTCATACATCATTGTGAGTTCTCATTATTCATCATTCACCAACGTACCGGCTCTACCCCCTTACTGCCCTGTCTATGTAGCTCTGGTTCGATTTCCCATAATCTTTGCCTCTTATATGATTCCTTCGCTTCTTTCTCAGACTTCCTTATTTTACCTCTATTTCTGAGAATTTCTATTATATTCATCATGATAGGCAGGTGTAATACACAAAGACTTGTTACATTAATATTGGTTAACATCATGATAGGCAGGTGTAATACACAAAGACTTGTTACATTAATATTGGTTAACATCATGATAGGCAGGTGTAATACACAAAGACTTGTTACATTAATATTGGTTAACATCATGATAGGCAGGTGTAATACACAAAGACTTGTTACATTAATATTGGTTAACATCATGATAGGCAGGTGTAATACACAAAGACTTGTTACATTAATATTGGTTAACATCATGATAGGCAGGTGTAATACACAAAGACTTGTTACATTAATATTGGTCAAGGTTTGTACAGCTTATATTGCTGATAAGATTTGTTCCCTGTCTTGTCTACCTAATAAGTTTTATGATACACATGTTGCCAGACTTGATTGCACTCAACCTCCGTTCGTGGTCATATATATATATATATATATATATATATATATATATATATATATATATATATATATATATATATATATATATATATATATATATATATATATATATATATATATTTTTTTTTTTTTTTTTTTTTTTTTTTTTTTTTTTTTATACTTTGTATTGCCCCTGGCAATGAGAATAAAAGATCATGATAGGCAATTATTTTGGGAGCAACTGAGTGAGTGTTTCAGCAGTTTTTGATGGAATACACCGGGTGTTACTGATATGTGATTTGAATGTGAATGCGAGTAATGAAGCAGTTGAGGGTATAATCTGGGTGGATGGGATACAAATCATTATGAATGGAAATGGTGAACAGCTCGTAGCGGTGTGCGCTGAAAAAGGACTGGTTATTAGGAACACCTGCTTTAAAAAAAGAGCCATATACTTACATACAAGTATGAGTATGTGAGTACGAAAGATACCCAGGTAACCTAACTGGATTACGTATTGAGTGATAGCTGTGCAAAGGGGAACTTTTGGATGCAATTGTGCTGAGAGGGGCAAATGATGGAGATATATGAGATTACATGGATAATAAAGTACTTGTTTATCATCATTACTAGTAACTTGTGTAGGCGAGGAAGCAGATTTGTACAGATTCTTGGAAAAGAGGAAGCAAGATCAGTGAGAAGAGAGTGGTGAGAGCAAATGAGCACGAAAACGAGACTTGTGTGAAGAAATACCAAGAGAAATTGAGTGCAGAATGGCAAAAGGTGAGACTCAATGAATGAAGGGAGTGGGTGAAGACTGGGAGGTATTTAGAGAAGCAGTGATGGTATGTGCAAGAGATGCATGTGACATGAGAAAGATGGAAGGTGGGTGGATTAGAAAAGATAGTGAGTGGTGGGATGAAGAAGTAAGTTATATGTGAAAGCGAAAAGAGGCACTTTGGTAGTACTAACATGGAAGGGGTGCAAATGACTGGGGGATGTATAAGAGAAATAGGCAGAAGCTTAAGAGAAAGGTTCAGGTGTTGAAAAAGAGGGCAAATGAGAGTTGGAGTAAGCGAGTATCAGTAAACTTTAGGGAGAATAAAATATTTTGGAAATAAGTTAATAAATTGTAAAAGAGACAAGAAAACAAATAGGGACATCGGTAAAGGAGGCAAAATGGAAGTGGTAACAGACAATGATGAATTGAGGCGGAGATGGAGTGAGTATTTTGAAGGATAATTAAATGTGTTTCATGATAGAGTGGTAAATGTAAGTTGTTTTGGTGGGGATGGTATGTGAAGTGAGAGAGTTATGGAGAGTGATTTAGTTAAGGTAGAAGAGGTGGTGAAAGCCTTGTGTAAGATGAAATGCGGCAAGGCGGTTGGAGTGGATGATACTGTAGTTGAATTTATTATGAAAATAGTTGACTGTTTCTAATTAGTTAGTTAAGTTTTTCGGTGTATGTATGGACCATCGTGAGGTGCCTGAGGATTTGCGGAATGCGTGTATAGTGCTACTACATAAAGGCAAGGGAAATGAAGATAAGTGGTCAAACTACAGAGGTATGAGTTTGCTGAGTATACTTTATAATTTGTTTGGGAGGAGAGTGATAGAGAGAGTAAAGGCATTTACAGAACATCAGACTGAGGAGGAACAGAGTGTTTTCAGAAGTGGACAGGATGTGTGGATCATGTGTTCACTCTAAAGAATGTGTGTGAGAAATACTAAAACAAACAGTTGAATTTATGTGTAGTATTTATGGATCTGGAGAAAGCATAGTTAATAAACAATCATTCATCCTGGAGAAAATTAACCGTCGCAGTGAATAACATTAAAGAAAGAGCATTTGATGTAAATAGTCCTTATAAGATTAATCAAAATAGGAACATATCTTCGCCTTTGTTAAAAAAGTTAAGATCAATTAGTAACACTTTGTAATTATTCTAATAAGAAAATCACACGACATGGTTTCATAACAGTTGATACATGGCCGAGAATGATAGAGCGAACAACGATAACTCACGAAGATATATCTAATGAGAAGATACCATTACACAAGCACCCATATGAACCTGTAGACCACTTGTAATAAGTACTTTACTCCGGGAAACTTTGGCCATCACTTATAAACTTAATTAGAGAGAATCACGAAGTTCCTGAGACAATAACTCACTCGCTAAGAATACACTGCCTCGACCGCACAGCCGCAATGGCCTTTACTCTGTCATTATCTGTTATTTTCCTCGCCCATTGACCCAAAGTGCCCTGGGAACATGTTGAAATGTTTGGAGCTCACCGGGCCGTACACAAGGGTTGCCGTTCTACACTGCACTGCAACAAACTCACCTTAAGACGTGTTCTCCCACAATATCAAACAATTAGATGTAAGTCGAACTGCACTGATTTATGATTCACGAAGAGCAGCACCCAAGATCTGTAGGCCACCTTTTTTCAGCATCATCGAGTCTACTGGACTCAGAGGGAACCTTAAGTGCGAGTCAGTATACTGTAGAAGACTAATGTACCGCAAAGTCTTAACGTAGTGGATTAACTCTGTAGGTTCAGAAGCTTACTGAAGCCAACTGCATGTGCCCTACATGGCAGAAAAGTAAAAACGTATTCGTTTTGCCATTTGCGATAGCTTTTTATTCTTGAACCGTCCTAATGGAAGACTGCGTGCCACGAGAGCTCTCTAAGTTAGCTTCCGCGGCGAAAGTAGGTCGTGGTCTTCCGGTGAAATATTGTTTCCTTGCTTAAAACTTTTCCAAACTGCCCAGACAACAACTGTTATAATTATATTGACTTGTTCCTATTTCAAAAAAATATATGATGCTTCCTATATATCCAGTCGTCATGTAGACACCCTCATTACCAATCTTTTACAAGATAATAAGAAAAATAGGCTATTCGTCCCATTGCCTCATCTGACTGACAGCGTGAAATCTAATAGAATTATTACAAACACTAGACAGCGTTGATCAGCTTCGATGGTACATCTCAAGATATTTTTGTCATATTAGACAGAGAAACACTGATCATTGTCAAGCTTACAACGTTGTAAAGAAGATGTGATACTTTCGTAGGCAGAACGCTTTCCCGGCAATAGTGTTATGGAACACTGAAATAAACAACGATTCAGCTGTTATCAGACCCAAGGCTGTCATAATGTGTCTCATGACAAAAGGAATCATAATAGACAGCATACCTATTGAAGCTCCTGAGTCACTCGTATCTGGAGGTCCTGTGTGTCTGGTGCAACTTGAGAAAATAAGAATTGAAATGATAACCCAAAGTCTTATCTCTTGTGTGAACCTGAAGTGGTCACCATTTTCCATGAGGGATCGTATCATCTTTTCCATGTTTCTTTTCCACTCTGAGACACCACGTCTTCAATAATCCTTCAGGTTCGTACCATTTATAATGTGAACCCCATGATATGCCTCGTCTCTTTTGTGATCCATTGTGACCTCCGGCAGATTACAGTCACTCCCTCTCCTTGCTACCACATTCTTTTTTTTTATACATCAAGCTCGTCTTCATCTTGTGAACTCTACAATCGCATTGTTGTAGTCACTAATCCCCTCACCCTTGTGAGGATATAATTACACCTACATTCTTCGTGCATCAATGTCGGGAAAATTAAACTGGGAAAACTCTCTTTCGTCCTTTTCAGACGCGATTCTTTACGCCACAATCTCAGTTCTACGTCGCGTTCATTTCCTCTCACCGTTTCCTTTCAATGTCTCTTTTTTCACTCCTGCCTAAACTCATTTTCACGTCATCCAGTAAGCCACTCCGTGTCACATCCGCCAACTGATGCCATCGATGCAATGACTCTGCACTGAGTAGTAGCATACAACATTGCCCAGTTGCACAGCTGTGATCTGAAATAATCTTCACCCTTATATCATACTATTCGTGGTGCTTAGTATCTATCTGTAACTCCATCCAGAACTAAATATAGCTTTAAATTTATTTCATAATTTCTTACCCCCATTTCTTACTGCATTATCACTAACATTTCACCCACACAAACATTCATACTTCATTCTTCTTTATGGTCTTTCTTAGTTACCATAGTTCACAGTTGGGTTAGTCATCACGCCACACCTGAATGTACTCTTCAAATCGTTGCATGTTATATAAATCCTCTGTTCAGGGAAGTGACACCTCCACGCCTCGCGAACGTACAACATTGCTACTTGAACATTCCTCTGCCTCAGACTGCGGGACGTATGTTTCCATGATTTGTGTATCAAAACTCTTCCAGACCTGAGAGTGACGTTCAGCCACAGTGGCTCGTTGTTATCGTTTAATATCCCTCTTGATCTAGACGAACACATATGTCTTTCCCATTAGTGACCTTGATGTCCATATCTTTAATCTTTTCCTCTATTAAATTCAACTAAATGTAAGCCCTCCTCCCGACTAATGTCCTCCCTGGGTGTCCATATTTTCTGTAAGGTGCCAAGACCCGTCGTTTCACTGACCCTAATGACACAAACTTAGACGCATATGTCCGGAGGGAGACTTATAAACCTGTCGCAACAAATTGTTCTGAGATGTGGCAGTACTTGTGTCCTTGTCGTTTTGCGCCTGAATGAGCTTTTGGTTCCATGGTACTGAGAAAGTCTTGCGTTGTGGTAGATTAAATGGAGACTTAGGTTTATTGGTCTTTTCTTAAATAATGAATATGGTGACGTCAACATAAGGATATATAGAAATGAATCTTTTCTTTTTTTCATCTATCTATTCCTTTTTAGCCAAAGGCTGTCAAGGAATACGTCCACTTGAAACAAGCCCCTTAAAAGCTTAAAACATTTTAGAAATTGATGAAAAATGAAGGAACACAATCTAAGTTAGAGGGAGTGGAAAGCTGCCTTATGAAAAGAGGAAGGTTGTGAGAAAGAAAGAAGTACACTCCTTCAGAACACTGATCTCCATAGTACTTGTTCGTATCCAGACAGAAAGATATTTCATGACTGTATAAAAAGAGATTATAAGGAAGAGACATAAAACTAGCGTCTGGTGCCATATGGTGTCAGGCAATATTTGAGTAATCTCTGGTGAAGTTCCAACGCAAATGTTTGGGAGAACAAATCTTTTCTGTTGGATGGCATAATGTTATCTATGTACAAACGCACGAGTTCATTACACTGTTTTCTAACTCCACTTACTCGCAGTTCCTCTCTTTTATTCATTCTGACTCAGCTCTCTCTCTCTCTCTCTCTCTCTCTCTCTCTCTCTCTCTCTCTCTCTCTCTCTCTCTCTCTCTCTCTCTCTCTCTCTCTCTGTTACGCTCAAGGATGCAGCGATATATTCAGCTGGTAACTGGGCATCATGCTTGCAGGGAAACCGTTATTCCCTGGATCCATGACATCTCTGACCCACATCTGTAAGGAGAAGTTGTCCGGGAATGAGTGAGTGACCAGCTCACAGCCAGCAACCAACTTTGTCGGCACCTTGGTGATCGTCAGCAGAGGCAATGGAGTGAAAACGACAACAGACTATAATGCTGAGTGGTGTCACTATTGTTTTATAACCAGTCGATTAGAATATATCATCTGTTCCATCGATTTGTTGAGACAGGTGTTTACGAAGGGACTTTGCAGCCTCATTTTTATTCCATTAAACTTGATTCTGAACTTCTCGGAGGTTTACTGTCGTCGCGAACTGCTGGGATTTTACGAAATCCCATAAACATACCACTGCCATTAACTGATTACTTCCACTGGCCGCAGAGCCTGCTTTACTCGCCACGAGAAACACAGAGACTTGAGTGCCAGTGGAAAAGGAGGAAGAGGATGAGGAGGAAGAGTAGGAAGAGGAAGAGGAAGTGGAGGAGGTTGGTATGAAGTGAAGATGAAGAAATGGAGACCTGGGCAGAAGTGGAAGCAGACGGAGGGAATGCAACTGAGCTCACCTGACACAGAGGCGATGGTCCCAGTGGTAGTTATCAACACAGTCAGGAAGGTCTGAGCTGTGACGGCTTTTGTACAGATGATACTCAGAAACAATGGTAAAAAGACGAGAGAGAGAGAGAGAGAGAGAGAGAGAGAGAGAGAGAGAGAGAGAGAGAGAGAGAGAGAGAGAGAGAGAGAGAGAGAGAGAGAGAGAGAAATCCAGACCTGAAATTACGTTTTTGAAGCATAGCCCTTCAATGACCGAATCAAGATAGGAACATTCTGCTAAAGCGTTGTTACACTATGTCTTCATCTTCTCCTGTCTTTGGATCTGTGAAGTCATCACTTTCAGGAGCGAAGGTAATATAAAATAAGACAATGGATGATTATTAAGATACATAACGAAACTGTGAGCTTGGTGTTAGCTCCTGTGGTCACCTTCACTTAAAAGAAAAAAAAGTACAAGGAATCTTTTCTAAAGGAGTTTCTGTCTTCATTTGTGGATTGGAAAAAAGACTACGAGTCAAGACGGTCCTCAGCGGATCTATATTTTCTTCGTGGAAGTTAGGCCCGTTGGCGCCAGCCTTGGAGAGACAGAGCGACAAAACACTAACGAGAATCCTCTCTCTCTCTCTCTCTCTCTCTCTCTCTCTCTCTCTCTCTCTCTCTCTCTCTCTCTCTCTCTCTCTCTCTCTCTCTCCTTCCTCTCGGAGTTCTGAACGTAGAGGAAACAAGAACGGCCTTTTACTTGACCGTCTGGCTTCACTAAAACCTCAGACGTAGAAAAACCATGGATGAAACAACACTTGAAAGCACGTATCCAGCGGTGGCCCGAACTTATACTTCAGGTTCGTGTTCCGCTGGCACAGGAGGTCGAAAGAGCTGCCAAGGGTAACTTTACAGATCCGAAACGTCTGTAGTCTTCTTTTTCTTTTGATGTCTGTGAGACGAGTAACTTCCTGAGGAAGTTTAGCTCATCAATGAATATGTAGGTGACGGAGAGGTAAGTAAGACAGATCAAAGTAAAAGGATAAACGTGATAGTATTAAAGAAAAACTATAATGTGTATCGATATCGAATGTAGTAAAGGTTTAACAGAGGCAGTAATACATCCCTAAACTTTTTGTTTGACTAATACTTTAAATCTCTCTTTTTCCCCCAGCACAACTAGCACTATCCTCTTTTGGGGGAAATGATGCAAATGCTTCCTAAAATCTCAGATGTTTGGAAGTGTTTCCAACATCAAATGCTCTCTGTTATTCTTGAAAGGATCTTTGAGTTCATGCATTTGGTCACAATGAAGGTGTCTCACATTTCCAAAACTTTCTATGATTGCCCTGTCATCTTCGCGGCGAGGATATGATCAAATTCCTCCCACAGTAATCCATAAGCTTCTGTTCTCTTCCGCTGTTACAAACAGCCTCATTAGGATGCTACGATCAGTGTTGTTTGAATCTAGATGTATTCGTTTGTAAACTACAAACATGGATTAGCTCCACTCTCGCGTGCTTTTTAAGTCTGCTCTTGTTACCCATGATAATGTGGTCAGCTATACAGCTGAATGTGTGAGGGAGTTTTGTAACGTTAGATGCGTGACATAAAACTAATTATCTCCTGTACTGCTTCCAGTAATATTGTGGCCGGTCTTGTTTTTCGCGAAGCAATATCAATGCTGCACATAGAAGCAAGCTTGATTAGATTCAGAGTTATTGCAATTATTGTGTGTAGTCTAGTTTCCCTCCCACTAAAATGTACAAAAGTAATGTTACCTTAGAGATGAAATGAATGGTTATGTCTGAATGTTTTTTATTGCAATCTATTGTTGAGTGTTAATGACTATAGTTTACTTGAACGTTGTCTGGTGTCCTTTACTACTCTAAAGAGTAAGAATAATACCATTACAGCCAAACGTGATAAGGGTTTGAGATTGTAATCATGAGCAAGTTTGACTTGAAAAAAGGTTAGATATCATCTGGCGACACTAAGTATGAAAAGTTGACCAAGATCTCTCTAAAGACGTGTGATTCTGGTTCCAAAAAGAAAATGCGAAATATTATCAGAAGGTTGAATTTCTAGAGCATTTTGAACTCATTAGTGCCGCTATTCCTTGTAGTCATCAGTTCCACTGTACCATATAGACACCAGTCCTACCCTCCTTCATAGTATTCCAATATTCATTATGATAAGATGATCCTCGAGCGATCATGTCTAGCTGAGGTGCCCTTACCCAGAAGTTGGCAAAGTGTTCAGTGATGTATTGACTCCAAATCTAGGAAAACTGTCTGGATCAAATGTTTATCAAACATGCACTTCATTAACAAACGCAGGAAACAGTTTGTCTAATATGAAATATTTAAACCAAAGCTTGATGAGATAAAAATTCTAGTTACTATATTACTTAACTGCAATAACACTGCCTGTATACAAGATAATTAGATTAACTAGACTATGTGTAATCTTTTTTCTCACTTTAAAAATCTGTTTTACCAACAGAAATTTAGTTGCAGTTTCTGAATCGCCCTCTCACCACGGTTATCAAACCCGTTCATGGGTATATGAAATCTTACATTCTGCCTCAAGGTAAACCACAAAATTGATTTTACATGAATATGTAGACGATGATTGGATCTCAATTGCAGTGTTTGTTTTTTTTAACATTTTAAACATTCTCGACCCGAGCATCAAGTACGAGGTAGCATAGGAAATGTGTGAAAAGCTCTCATTTTGTAGGACATATTGATCATGAGAGGAAGAAGAATTTACAGTCTACAGAACGAACACCTGTTCACTCAGGAAGTTATCTTCATTTTTTCTGTAACCATCAGAAGAAATCAAGAATGTTGCCTTGTGTTTATATTCAAGAGTTCTAACAATAGTAAGTAGGTCGCAACTTCTGGAACACAAAGAGGTATGAAAAAGAATACCATTCAGGAAATTAGGGTAATCAGATTACGCTTTCTTGTGGTTCAACAACTCTCACTTTCATAATGTTGATGTTCTTCATATTCAAAAATTTCTTTTAAGAAATGGCTGAGAATACGTAACAAGAAGACCAAACGTTTTGTGTTTGTCTATCTTCTTACAGATAAGAAAAGATTATATTCTAATATCCCAGAAACATTGATATTGGTGTTATCAGTGCATACCAAGAGATGCCCCATTGGACTATTTAACATTCTTTGTTGCTAATGTAGTAAGACATACATTGGTCACTCAGCACAGCAGAGCAGTTAGGTACGGCCAAGAACACTTGGCCAGACTAGAGTATGGATTAGACTAGTGCCTGAAATTATAGATATGTCAAAATCTTTGATTCAAGAGAAAATGTCTGAATCTAATACACTCCTTGCCTGCACACCCGATATATCAATCTACTCCAAGGCCAGTGGACTCCCGACCCTATCACAGTGGTGGCCACTAAGAGGATTATCTCAGGTACGGACCACAGCCCATCCCATATGATGGGTCATGTGACCTGACCTCACATTGCCAACTTACTTTCCTGTTGCCAAATATCTTCTTTTGTATCAATATTTGTGTCGGTCTCCTGAGGAGGTTCCTATTGTTTGGACCGAGATGTGGAATTCCCATACTCCTCTTTTTCTAGTGTGGGTTATATTATGTATCTTACAGTAGGTATGTATGTTTGTAATTACAGTTTGTGATTACTTTTTGTATGTTACATGGAGTTGGTTTTACGGTCGTGTTGTCCCGTCTCTTAACCTTAACATAACAGGACAATGAGAGATGATGATAACGGAAGAAGTATAGCAGAGCAGAGGATAACACTATAATTAAAGCTTAGTTAAACTAACGCTAATTACGTCATTATCAGGACTTACATAACAATAATAATCCGTAACATTTTCACATGAGAATACGACCAGATTCATAAAGTAACTTTCACGACTCGTTCTTCGTAGCTTTACATGTTCCTGCGGTGAGCTCTACGCACTGTGCACTATCCCTGCCTTTTGGCAAGCTTCTTTGTAAGTATCATAAGTACTCATGTACCCTCCCTTCTTACTCATGTACCCTCCCTTCTTACTCATGTACTCTCCCTTCTTACTCATGTACCCTCCCTTCTTACTCATGTACCCTCCCTTCTTACTCATGTATCCTCCCTTCTTACTCATGTACCCTCCCTTCTTACTCATGTATCCTCCCTTCTTACTCATGTACCCTCCGTTGCTGAAATGATACATCATACGCATGCACATTCACCCTCGGAGGACTCATCCCAAGCATACTCCACTGGACCCACCATCCTCAGGGGAACTCCTGCCTAATATCCAATCAGCTCGTCCTCTACAATGAGCTCCTTCGTCACCCAGTCTGCTCCCGTAGACAGCTCCTTCCTCACACTCTCACCTATAGAAGACGTCTTCATCTACACTTTTGTCTCCCATATTCTCTCTGAAGCTCGTGCCTCACAACCATCCCTGTTGAACGTCTCTTTATCTCCTGCTCTGGTGAACTAAAGCCTTAAACAACACCATCTTTCCTCACACTACCCCAACCGTCGCTCCTCCTCTGATCAACTCTTGCTTCTTCAGATTCCCTCCCTGCCCTCACCTCATCACAATTCTCCTTAGAATCTAATCTGCATGAGATTAGAATTCGCCTTGATAGGGAAAGGCGCCGGGGTCCACATTTTCGAACTGGCTCAGCCAAGATCAGAAGTAACATTAAAACAGAAGAAATTAGCAAATGGAGGACAAGAAGGAAAACACCATATGTAAAGAAAAAATTGATAGTATACATAGTGTAAGGAGTAACATGAGGAATATAGCAAAATGAGATTCAAGAACTTCAATGAATACCAAGTAGAATGGTATGAGGAAACCAGCGAAGCAATCTATGGAGAAGTGGCTATGGATATGGATATGGATTGAACCAGGGCATGTGAAGCGTCTGGGATAAACCATGGAAAGTTTTGTGGGGCCCGGATGTGGAAAGGGAGCTGTGGTTTCGGTGCATTATACATGACAGCTAGAGACTGAGTGTGAACGAATATGGCCTGTGTTGTCTTTTCCTAGCGCTACCTTGCGCGCACGCGCGGGGAGGGGGTTGTCATTTCATGTGTGGCGGGGTGGCGACGGGAATGAATAAGGGCAGACAGTATGAATTATGTACGTGTGTATATATGTATATGTCTGTGTATGTATATGTATGTATGCGTTGAAATGTATAGGTATGTATATGTGTGTGCGTGGGCGTTTATATACATACATGTGTATGTAGGTGGGTTGGCCCATTCTTTCGTCTCTTTCCTTGCGCTACCTCGCTAACGCGGGAGACAGCGACAAGGTATGATAAATATGATATATGTAGATATATATAATTTCTATTTTTCCGAGCAATTTTGTGATAATTGAATCAGAAAGTATTCATACATATCTCCGGTCTGGAGTCTTCATTATATTGTTGACTCCAAATAAGCGTAAAACAGGATTGATTCTGCACCAGTGATGCCGCTGCATGTGCCGTGATTCACATGTGGTAATATGACCTTCTTCCTTCAAGACCCGGATAATCCTGCGGATGTTCCTTGAAGCATTTCAGTTAATCGACCGTCACCACCTCCTCCCAGGGTCACTGATGAGCCTTCATAGTGCGACAAAGAACATCTGAACTCCATCATTGTGTTGTAACATACTCCAGAAGCCTGAGTATGACAGTTATTATTGGTTTCGTCGTGGTACCCAGCAGACATGCAGGCCATAACGGGCTACAAGCCCAGAGTCGTGTTCAGCGGAGGTTTGTGAGCACTATTCTTGGTCGCTGCTGTGATATATAAAGTAAAATTCGCTCATTCTCTTATTCCAATTCAGTCATACCCAGCATAAGCGTAGGTTAAGGGAGATTAGATTCGGTTTGGTTTTCCTGAATGAACAAAATCTGTTTATTGATTTCCAAACTTTTAGTGGTATTCAGATCCCTCTACACTTTGAAGAGTTCATTGAAGATCGCAGAATAGTGTATTAGATGTGGGGCTCATCTTCCCCTCAGAAAGCAGATTCAAAGTAGCTGACCCGTAAAGATGCTCTTCTCAGAAAACTAACCAGCATAGTGGCACAAAGGACGCAAGAAAGATCATGGTCGTGTGAAGAAGGAGGTGAGGTGAGTATGATGTATTTGGAATATAAAAGGATAGCGCAGGAATTCCGGAAAGGAGGAGACGGACACTTGACCGTGAGGAAGGAAGGACCTCCGTCAGGCCCGAAGAGGAGCGCAGGGTCTGGGGTAAACAGGTGTGTGTGTGTGGGGGGGGGCAATAACCATGACGTAATTACAATGAGAGGACGAGACGAGACGTCTTGGTTTACATATCGTTAGTGTAACGCTGCTGACACAGCCGCTGTGTGGACTGAAGCTGGACTTCCCAAGGGAAGGATCCACGTGTTTTACGTAGATTATCTGAGAATTCTTGAAGGCCAGTTGATAATCTGACGAAATATGCTCAGTGGAAAGTAGGACTGTGGACTTGCTTAGCGGCCTTCATGGCTAACGTTTTGGTGATGAGACATTAATCACTGTTGATCATGTGAATGCGAGTGGATGAGTTGCACAGTGATAATGATTTTGAAGAATCCAGACCGTGCATTAAGTAAAGTTCTGTTAAAAGGATAGTTAAACAGATATATATATATATATATATATATATATATATATATATATATATATAGAGAGAGAGAGAGAGAGAGAGAGAGAGAGAGAGAGAGAGAGAGAGAGAGACAGAGAGAGTTACATAGAGTTTCAAAAATACACAGGCTGCACATAGTCAAGGGTCAAGCGAGATGGCGTGGCCTTAACACCACTTAATACAAGAAAAGAATAGCAAAATCAAGTTTTCCTCTCCACCCTTCATTCCCTCCGGCAACACGCTGGACGGAATACGTACAAAAAATTATTACCCTACTCGATTAATATGTCATAAGAAAAATTTCATAGGAAAGTCATAAGCCAAATGAATGTCATGCAAACCATCACCAGCGGTATGCATTCCTTCATTTTCTGTTATAAAGACAATAGGATAAATACGCATGAGCTTTAGCCTCTCGAGTTACTATGTTTGTTTCAGTCCTGATGTTGAAGAATGATGAAATGATTCTTGTTCTGCTGAAGCAAGCGACATGGTTTAATCAATGTTGGTATGTTACCACAACATGACCAGGGAGAGAGATCTGTGGTTCAGAAGGTAGCATAATATAACACTACATTATGCTGACTGATTGAATAAATTGTTCAGTAACGAGGAATGATAAGTGATGATCAAGTCTTACTTTGAATATATTCAGAGTCTTACTCTGAACATGTTCGGGAACTTGTTCCACGCGTCAATAATGTTGGTAAAGAAATATTTTGTGCAGTCCACATTAAATCGGCTACCTCTAAGTTTTAGTTTATTGTCTCTCGTCGGTAGTGCTGGCGCTACCGTAAAGAAATTTTCAATATCAACGTTGTTCAGTCATTTAAGTATGTCAAAACATTCTGTTAATTTGCGTCGGTGACTGTTTGTTACGCAAGGAGGGAATGAGTTAAGTTGCTCTTCGCTGCAACACTATTTCCAGTTTGGTTTTAAGAACATCTTTACATAACTAGGGGGCCTGAAACTGCACTGCATATTCTAGGTTTAGTCTAACAAGACTTAGGTATAGTGGCAATATCATATTCTTTCATAAGCAAGGTGCCGGACGACACATCTTATCTTCCTCTTCACTGCCAAGTTTCCTTGACAATCTCTCACCCAGAGATGCTCTTGTTGATGTGGTATGTGTTGTATTTGTCCTTGAGATCCAGATATGTGGCTGCTTGTGGGTCACATAGATATGCATGTACCATATTGCTTTTTGGGACGTCTCTTGTAATACATGATTGTGAGAGAAAAATTTCAATAAAAAAAATGAAAATAGTCAATTGCTCATTCATCTAGAGATTCATTTAGAGACTGATGTTCCGTTCTGGTGTAATGTCCATCTTCTTGTGTTTGTGATTCATTTGCCATCAATGAAAGTGTGTAAATAGAGATCTCTCTCTTTTTTTTTAAAGGGAGGTGATCATCTTGGAACACTGAAGTGATCATGAATCACATTATTCTTTGTAACGCAAGGGAAAGTACGAAGCATCAAACTGTTTACCAGGAAAGAGTGCAAAAACCAGACTATTGACAGTCGTAAATTGGCTCTGTGCAGGTTTTGAACCATATTTTTTGAACATATTCATCACATTTGCATGGCGACACATATGGCGCTACCTAACTACAGTTGGATGCTCTGTTGATATTGGAAGCGCTGCTAGATAATGATTTACGATTGGGTTTACTGCGAAAATCCTCGTTCAGCTTTACTCATTCCCTCATCGAGATTTATTTGGAAGTGAGAGTTCCCAATTGATTTTTAAGTCTGGGACGAGATTTATGAGGTAACAAATAACTCACTCAATTAATCTGATGTGGTTCATTCTACATTACTGATGCTTTAAGAAATTCCTCCATACGTTTAATGAAGTTTAATATTACAACTTAATTAGGAAACAGAGAAAATTTTTTCCACAATTAGTGGTAATGGTACTATCAGTGGAGCGGTAATATTGTTGTTGTTCTGTTAATATAATTACTGGTGTGCTAATAGTGATGATACAGGCTATTGCTTTCCACAATGCGGTGATTGTGCTGGTGGTAATGATATTGGTGCAGTGTCGAGGATGTTTTAACTGTGTTACTGATGTTAGTATAGTGATGTCGGCACCATATGGTTATGGTGTCGTTATCATTGTAATGATGTTCATTCACGAAGGATAGTAATGGTGTTGTATCCATGATGATAGTTGAAGGTTAATACTCGTGTTGCCGCTGAGGTGCTGTTGAATCTATGATATAGTACTGTTGCTGTTGATGCTGCAGTGATGGTCTTAGTCTCTTGACCATTGTGTTAATGCACTGGTAATGGTGAGGATGCAGTTGTAATAGTCATCGTGCAGGTATAACCATGTGCGTTAATGCAACTGCATTGAAAATCTTGTAGTGAAAACAGTGATGAAGTAGCTCTTGTATAGGGAATCATGTTGTTTAGACGACAGTATTATATGTATAGTAATGGTGACGTTGTACCAGTGATACCCATGCCAACATTACTTCTCCTGTGAGCAGACTTCCCATACTTACAGAAACCACCTTCTCATCCAGCATGGAGCATTGCTCGCATGTGTGGACTACATCTTCCTCCACCTCTCTCTTGCTCGACTGATAACATAAAGCACATCCACCTTATTGATTCTCCAACTGTCACATCTCTTCAAACGCCTCGTTCCGTCAGCCTTGATGCTGCTTTCCTCCACCTGTCTTGTTGATTTCATTTCGGCCACTGTTCCCATAAGCTCTCTGGTTGGACGCGTGGCATGCGAATGACGGCTGCAACCGATAGTTCCTGTGTGAGGACCAGCCACTCAAGGGGTTGACTATTAAGAAGCCTTCACTCCTGGAACCAGCAAGACTGTGAAACTCTCTTCGTTCTTTCGTCTTCCTCTCTTCGTATAAGCTTTTTACCTTTAAGAGTCAGGTCCACACGCACCTGAGTAGCACGAGTCAATCTCTTCTACATTCTTTTCTTTTTCTCATAATCTTCCCTCCTCACACCTGAGATGGCCTCCTGTGGGGCGTGTCTTTACTCCTGCCATGTCAGGTTATATATATATATATATATATATATATATATATATATATATATATATATATATATATATATATATATATATATATATATATATATATATATATATGTAAAGAGCGTGGTTGAGAGAGCAGAAGAGGGTGTGCTTGAAATGGTTTGGGCATACTGAGAGAATGAGCGAGGAAAGGTTGACGAAGAGGATGTATGTGTCAGAGATGGAGGAAACAAGAAGCGGGAGACCAAATTGGAGGTAAGAGGATGAAGTGAAAAAGATTTTGAACGATCTGGCCATTCTGGACTACACACTGGCCTGACTATTTAAGGGAAAGTGGAGGGAGCCTTGTGGTTAACGGTGGGGTTGTGTGGATGGTGGTGGCCTGGGTAATGAGATGGGTGTTCTACTATTTTTCTACCGTAATCGTTTCTTGATAATTCTTTCACAATGATTTGGTTGATAATATGATGTGCTTTAAAGTTACCCGAGGACACATTAAACCTCTTAATGTTAATGTTTAAGAACTTTGATTTGTCACCAGGTAACTTTGAAACACAATCCTATCATCAACCAAACCTTTATGAAATCATGAATTACGAAGAAACGATAATATAAGAAAAATAGTTGAACACACCATATTACCTTGGCAAAAAAACCTTCCCCACACAACCCTCACTTAACCATATGGCAACTCCCACATTCCCTTTAACGGTCAGGTCGTGTGTAGTCCAGAGTGGCAGATGAGGGACGGATTTTTTTGGTGGTGTTGAGGTTTAAGACAAACTTTATGAATTGTTGGCACCTGATGAGGCGGCTTGTGTCCCTGAAACATGTAGTGCTGAATGTATGGAAAATTTACATGTTAAATGAAATTGTTTGAACTCCTGCTAAGTTGCGAATCTCACCTTCATTACTATCATCACGGACTAATGTGATCAACATATATATATATATACGTTTGAGAAAGTTGAGAGTAAATGTGAAAAAAGTAAGGTTATTAGGTTTGGTAGTGGAGAGGGACAGGTTAGTTGGAGTGTGAGATTGAATGCAGAGAACCTGGAGGAAGAGTGGCATTTTGAATACCTGCAAGTGGACATGTCAGTGAATGGAACCACAGAAGTGGAAGTGAGCTATAGGGTTGGTGAGAGGGGCTAAAACCCTCGGCTCACTGAGGAGTGTATGGAAAGAGATATCATTATCAGTATGGGCAAAGATTGGCATAGTTGAAGGTATAGAGATCCTGACAGTGGTGTATTAATGCGAGGGCTGGGCTGTAGAGGAGAGAGAACGGAAGAGGTTAAATGTGTTGGAAATGAAATGCTGTGATAAGGGGTGACATAACTCTGGGCAGTGACAACAGTGAAGCACGGGCAGTGACATGGTCATTGTAACTCTGAGGGCTTACCGGGGCTTTGGCATTACTGACAACGATGGTGAGAGCTTCTGATGATCCGGCTATGGTGAGTGGGGGTGATGGAGGGTTGTTGTAGACGTTATGGTTGAGTCTGATTTGATGATGGGAAGTTGGCGGGAAATTAGATCGTGGACCTCGGTCGCGTGACCTGGTAAGACCTCCTCAGGGTATACAGAGAAGCAGGCTGCTGCACCTCCTGCTATGGGAAGCGCAGTAATGACGTCAAGCAGATACTATGGCTGTGGTGAACGTATCTGTGAGAGTTGGTAGGATTTCTGGTTGTGGTGAGTGTGGTGCTGGGGACCAGCAGTAGTTCCACACATTCGAAATCATTTTCATATTCCATCACTGTGGATCATCACGTCGCTCCGTCTTGTATCGGTGAGCACTGCTGATCTTGACGCATTCTCGGACCGCCCACAGTAGAGCCCACGTTGTTTCATATCCTGGCTACGGCAGTCTGCCCAAAGTCAACCGAGCTGTTCATTATCTCCTAGAGGCTATTCGATGAAGTCGATAACATTCTCGGGCTAAGATATATATATATATATATATATATATATATATATATATATATATATATATATATATATATATATATATATATATATATATATATATTATTTATCTATCGTATTCATGTGCGCGAGGTAGCGCTAGGAAAAGAACAACAAAGGCCACTTTCGTTCACACTCACACTCTAGCTGTCATGTAATAATGCACCGAAACCACAGCTCCCTTTCCACATCCAGGCCCCACAGAACTTTCCATGGTTTACCCCAGACGCTTCACATGCCCTGGTTCAATCCATTGACAGCACGCTGACCCCGGTATACCACATCGTTCCAATTCACTCTATTCCTTGCTCGCCTTTCACCCTCCTGCATGTTCAGGCCCCGATCACTCAAAATTTTTTCCACTCCATCCTTCCACCTCCAATTTGATCTCCCACTTCTCCTCGTTCCCTCCACCTCTGACACATATATCCTCTTGGTCAATCTTTCCTCACTCATTCTCTCCATGTGACCAAACCATTTCAAAACACCCTCTTCTGCTCTCTCAACCACACTCTTTTTATTTCCACACATCTCTCTTACCCTTACATTACTTACTCGATCAAACAATCTCACACCACATATTGTCCTCAAACATCTCATTTCCAGCACATCCACCCTCCTCCGCACAACTCTATCCATAGCCCACGCCTCGCAACCATCTATATATATATATATATATATATATATATATATATATATATATATATATATATATATATATATATTTTTTTTTTTTTTTTTTTTTTTTTTTTTATACTTTGTCGCTGTCTCCCGCGTTTGCGAGGTAGCGCAAGGAAACAGACGAAAGAAATGGCCCAACCCCCCCCCCCCATACACATGTACATACACACGTCCAGACACGCAAATATACATACCTACACAGCTTTCCATGGTTTACCCCAGACGCTTCACATGCCTTGCTTCAATCCACTGACAGCACGTCAACCCCTGTATACCACATGACTCCAATTCACTCTATTTCTTGCCCTCCTTTCACCCTCCTGCATGTTCAGGCCCCGATCACACAAAATCTTTTTCACTCCATCTTTCCACCTCCAATTTGGTCTCCCTCTTCTCCTCGTTCCCTCCACCTCCGACACATATATCCTCTTGGTCAATCTCTCCTCACTCATTCTCTCCATGTGCCCAAACCATTTCAAAACACCCTCTTCTGCTCTCTCGACCACGCTCTTTTTATTTCCACACATCTCTCTTACCCTTACGTTACTTACTCGATCAAACCACCTCACACCACACATTGTCCTCAAACATCTCATTTCCAGCACATCCATCCTCCTGCGCACATCTCTATCCATAGCCCACGCCTCGCAACCATACAGCATTGTTGGAACCACTATTCCCTCAAACATACCCATTTTTGCTTTCCGAGATAATGTTCTCGACTTCCACACATTTTTCAAGGCTCCCAAAATTTTCGCCCCCTCCCCCACCCTATGATCCACTTCCGCTTCCATGGTTCCATCCGCTGACAGATCCACTCCCAGATATCTAAAACACTTCACTTCCTCCAGTTTTTCTCCATTCAAACTCACCTCCCAATTGACTTGACCCTCACCCCTACTGTACCTAATAACCTTGCTCTTATTCACATTTACTCTCAACTTTCTTCTTCCACACACTTTACCAAACTCAGTCACCAGCTTCTGCAGTTTCTCACATGAATCAGCCACCAGCGCTGTATCATCAGCGAACAACAATTGACTCACTTCCCAAGCTCTCTCATCCCCATATATATATATATATATATGGCGTAAATGAGATGGCCTTAAAAATAGATGATGAATTCAAGGTACATCATTTCGTTATCAACATGTGGGAAGAATAGCATCATTTTCCTATTCATCCTTTAGTTGTTCATCTCTGAGACTATAATAAGCAAGCGTTACGAGCAGGTGCAGCCGGTCATTAAAATGTGATAACTAAAGTTTTGGTGGTTTACTCTTGAAAATTTGCATCTTTATATCTTTCTTGTTTAGAATATTCTTTTTTTTTTAGGAATTAATGTCCCTCGTGTAACGAACTTTCCAAAAATGTTTAAATGTCTTGAGCTAAAAATTACTTCTTGGAGGACGTTCAGATTATCGTCTGAATTTACTGGAGTCAATAGAAGTCTTGTCAACGGAGCCTCATCGTTCGCTCGCTAATAGAAAAACAGTTTTATAGAAGTAAATGATCAGCTGTTGATCGTGTCTCAGGAAAAGGTCAGCTGATATCCATGGAAGAATCTTTATTAGCGAACATTGGAGTATTTCCCTTTGAATTTTCTTGCGTTGTTAAGGACGTCTTCATTACGACCTGAAAGGCTGGTGATCCGAGAGCCATTTTGTCTGATAAGAAAAAAAGAAAAAACATTATCGGATGCATCGATCTGGTGATGAAGGCTGGGAGGAGCACTGGCTCGAATGTGGGAGTGAGGTCTGGCACGAACTGCGGCTGTGGTGTGATGGTGAGGTCTGGCACGAACTGTGGCTGTGGTGTGATGGTGAGGTCTGGCACGAACTGTGGCTGTGGTGTGATGGTGAGGTCTGGCACGAACTGTGGCTGTGGTGTGATGGTGAGGTCTGGCACGAACTGTAGCTGTGGTGTGATGGTGAGGTCTGGCACGAACTGTGACTGTGGTGTGATGGTGAGGTCTGGCACGAACTGTGGCTGTGGTGTGATGGTGAGGTCTGGCATGAACTGTGGCTATGGTGTGATGGTGAGGTCTGGCATGAACTGTGGCTGTGGTGTGATAGTGAGGTCTGGCACGAACTGTGACTGTGGTGTGATGGTGAGGTCTGGCATGAACTGTGGCTGTGGTGTGATGGTGAGGTCTGGCACGAACTGTGGCTGTGGTGTGATGGTGAGGTCTGGCATGAGCTGTGGCTGTGGTGTGATGGTGAGGTCTGGCACGAACTGTGGCTGTGGTGTGATGGGGAGGCCTGGCACGAACTGTGGCTGTGGTGTGATGGTGAGGTCTGGCACGAACTGTGGCTGTGGTGTGATGGTGAGGTCTGGCATGAACTGTGGCTGTGGTGTGATGGTGAGGTCTGGCATGAACTGTGGCTGTGGTGTGATGGTGAGGTCTGGCACGAACTGTGGCTGTGGTGTGATGGTGAGGTCTGGCATGAACTGTGGCTGTGTGGCTGTGGTGTGATGGTGAGGTCTGGCACGAACTGTGGTTGTGGTGTGATGGTGAGTCTGACATGAACTGTGGCGTGATGGTGAGTCTGGCACGAACTGTGGCTGTGGTGTGATGGTGAGTCTGGCATGAACTGTGGCTGTGGTGTGATGGTGAAGACTAACATGAGCCCAGACTGTAGTGGTATGCTCGTCATGTGATAATGAGGTCTGGTAGGAACTTTGGCTGCGGCAGCATGACTCAAAATCTTCGCAGCGCCTTTGTTAGCAAAGAACTTAACACTGAGTTTGTCTCCAGGGAACATTTATGAACACTGAAAGCAAGTGCGATTACCAGCGGTGGATAGTAAGCTAAGGTCGGATGTGGATATTGAGTGGATACTAATATGATAAATAGTCAGTCACGACTTAGAAATGACATTTCTATATTATCCCTAGACACCTTAATCAGCAGCAGGATGAGCATCAGAAATATGTTCCTCTCTTCTCACTAAAAACACCCACCTTTGCCAGCACTGTAGGTAAGGTTTTTGTGCTCTTATGGTACTGTCTTCAATTATCAGGCGCTGTTTGGGGTTTCCTATTAGCCTTATAGTGGCTCATACAACGCTGTTCCCATACTGAGAGGATCCTTTACCTCTTCTAAGCTTGAGGTTTCCTCTTTTTTAATTTGATTCGTGTGTTCATCTCCATCTCCCTCTATTTAATCGTCTCTCTGAAGGCTTTCATGTGAAGTCCTTTTCTGGGGTTTTCCCTTTCTCTCTCATTCTTCCCTTACCCTCACAGGCTTCCTTCAGGAGGCAGCCTCCATGACTTGCTGCCATCACGTGTCCACAGGCTTCACACTGATTCTCTGGGGCCTGGAGACCCTGTCACTCGCCTCAATTTGGTATGCGGTCCTCCCTGGTGTGCGTCTCCCACTTGCACCGGAGGCAACCTGGGCGTGACAAATGGAACAGGCCGACAGGTTGACATTAATCGTTGTTTCTGTGAAAAGTTAGGTCAGCCATATTGCTTCCCTGGGAAAATTAGATTGCATTTTGATACGTAATTATTCTGGAGAATACTTTACAAAATCGACCGTAATGAAATTCCATTTCTGTATAAGGAACTAATCCATTTCTTAGTAAAAGGAAATTTTGTCGTAAGTGTCATTGATATTTTCTGACTAGAAGTATCCTTTAAGCAACGTCAAGTCTTCGTGTCGAGCCTGAAATTCATAGGAATATTAAGTTCGTTGCAATATAGATATCTAAAATGATCACATATGTAATGACGAAATTTTCAGTATCGATAAATGGCATAAACAATGTTTACGTTTATTTCCATTGTAGATCTGTTCTCATGTAAAAACGTAAATGTACGGATTATCTCATTACCCAACTTACTCGTTCTAACAAAGTATCGTCTGGAACTTCATCAAACATTCATTAGGTTTGGCTGCTTGGTGTAGCGGGGCCTAACTAGGAGCTTTCAGATTTAATTAACTTCTCTCTCGGAAAACAAAGGACGGTGTAATCAAAGCGAATCCACCGTACATCACGTTAAAGATAGTCAAGTATGGAACAAATTTGGTCACATAACAGTGAGAACATTTATTAGCTGTACATAATGAAGTCCGCAACAGGCCCTAGCGATGGAGAAAAACCCCAGCCAATTGTCTCACTTTCTGGGATGTGCCAAGAAACAGCAGTAATTTGCCTTACGTGAGGCCTCGGCACCAACATATGTGCTCTACAAAGACTCTGAGGTTTTGGTGTGGATACGTAGAGCTTGGGACACGGGATCACGGGTATGTCGATGGCAAATTGACTGGACCGAGAGATAAATCCACTGTCTGTTGAATTCGGTGCGTCACTCACTTATTCTCCTGGTTATTGTTCTTCCGGACGGTACATCACGAGGGAGCTCTTGCAGCAGGTAAAAGATGGAGAGATGGAGGAAATTCTTTACTGTTAGAGAGTCGGCAAGACAGATGCTATGAAGAACAAGTTTAGCGAAAAAATGAGAAAAATGTATGTGTTAGGACTTTATAGGATTTGTCACATGAAGGTAAAGGGAACTGTGCTAATCGCAGTGAGGAATCTGTATTTGGTGTGTACGGCCAGGAGCAGACGAGGGTGTGGGGTTCCCGGTGAAGCTGGGTACGTGTCGAGGATGAGCGATCTCGCCAAGGTCATCTGTTTTATTCATGGACGGACTAGTGAGTGAGGTAAATGCAATGGCCTTTAAGCAAGGAAAAATTTGCATAATGCTAGGGGACGTGGAGACATGGTAGGCATATCGATGTGGTTTTTAAGTAAGACAGCTCTTGGAAAAGGGGAATAAGAGAAAAGTTGAAAGTGAATGTGAAAAGGTGAGGTAGTGAGGTAGTAAGATGTGGGTTAAGGCAGCTTAATGTGAGTTTAAATGGGAAGAACTTTATGGAAATGGATTGTTTTACGGTACGTACCTGGGAAAGGTCGAGGCAGTGGATGAAATCAAGGAAGATGAATTGAGTCGCAGGATGGATAAAAGGAATTATAAGGTCCTGGCTACGTTAAGGAACGTGTGAAAGGGTAAGGCAGGGTCTTCAATGGCAAAGAGGATTATGTCTGAAGGTGAGTTTTCTCTGGAGTGGTGTATAGATACGAGTGAATGCTAAGGATCGAAAGTCTGTTTAAAATCAAATTCCTGGAAATAATATGTACTATAAGGCAGGCAGCTTAATGTGAGTTTAAATGGGAAGAACTTTATGGAAATGGATTGTTTTACGGTACGTACCTGGGAAAGGTCGAGGCAGTGGATGAAATCAAGGAAGATGAATTGAGTCGCAGGATGGATAAAAGGAATTATAAGGTCCTGGCTACGTTAAGGAACGTGTGAAAGGGTAAGGCAGGGTCTTCAATGGCAAAGAGGATTATGTCTGAAGGTGAGTTTTCTCTGGAGTGGTGTATAGATACGAGTGAATGCTAAGGATCGAAAGTCTGTTTAAAATCAAATTCCTGGAAATAATATGTACTATAAGGCAGGCTGCTGATTGTATGATGAATGGAATTATCAGAGAAAACTGTCGAATTGAGCACAGTCCAATTTAGGGGTTCACCAGCGTGTATCATAAAGGATCGGACACATGGAAAGCGTAAATAATGAGGGACCGTCAAAGAGGATCTATGCACAGGAGCGGAGGGCATAAGAGGGACGAGCAGACCAAGAAGATGAAGAGATGGAGTAAAACAGCTTCGGGGTATCGGGATCTGAACATTCAGAAGGACGCTAGACGCACGTTGGAGAGAAAGAGATGAAGTGATGAGATATGTGGAGGTGCGAGGCGGGAGATGATGGGCATAACCAGGTCATATGAAGCAGCCAAATCTGTCCATGGTAATCGTGAGGGTTACCTGCGGATGGTGGGCGCTGGTTTCGATACATTGTAGATGACAGCTAGAGATTGGATTTATTCAAATGAAGTCTGTCTCTTCCTGATGCTATGTCGCAAAGGTGGAAAGGCAATCAGGTGTGATATATATATATATATATATATATATATATATATATATATATATATATATATATATATATATATATATATATATATTAGATAGATAGATATAGATATATAATTATTCCAGGACCAGCTTCTGTGAACGAGTCTCGTTATCCAGGATCTTTTCCGGAGGCGCTTGCAGTCCTCATGTTGACTACCTCCAGCAGCATACAAAGTGTTACATGGATGCAGGGGTTCAGTCATGATAATATCTTTCCTTTTCTGTAATTCTTATAGATTTTCAGTGTAAAACGAAACAATGGTTGCATATAAGGCTCACTTTATATATAGTACATGTGAAAGTTTGGGATAAGATTCTTATTTCATATTTTCCATATTGTAAGTAATCAAGTTATATTTTGTTTTATAAATCAACATCTCTGCCCACAAGAGTTTCATTACTCTAAAGTTCCGCTCGTAAGGATTCTCCACAAATCGTGTAAATCTCTTGAATGGATAAACGTGAAATCGAACACATTTCGTTTATCAGATGGATTACACACTTGCACGTTCGTTACTTACGAACTTATCTCTCTCACTTCTGAATATACAAGGAGGGGGAAGCTGACTCACACTCTCCTGAATTACAGTGGTACGTAGTTGTTCATATCCCAGTTCCTAGAAGTTGGGTTCTTAGTGGAAGTTGGCTCATATGAACACATATATCCGGCTTGACACCACCTCTCATCCTAGCTACACTTTACTGATTACATGGAGTCTCTTACGTTATTTCTATTCTTCTCTTCCAATGAATCACCTCTTTCAAGAATTTAAACCTTACGCAAACACACTCTCTCTCTCTCTCTCTCTCTCTCTCTCTCTCTCTCTCTCTCTCTCTCTCTCTCTCTCTCTCTCTCTCTCTCTCTCTCTCTCTCTCTCTCTCTCTCTCTCTCTCTCTCTCTCTCTCTCTCTCTCTCTCTCTCTCTCTCTCTCTCTCTCTCTCTCTCTCTCTCTCTCTCTCTCTCTCTCTCTCTCTCTCTCTCTCTCTCTCTCTCTCTCTCTCTCTCTCTCTCTCTCTCTCTCTCTCTCTCTCTCTCTCTCTCTCTCTCTCTCTCTCTCTCTCTCTCTCTCTCTCTCTCTCTCTCTCTCTCTCTCTCTCTCTCTCTCTCTCTCTCTCTCTCTCTCTCTCTCTCTCTCTCTCTCTCTCTCTCTCTCTCTCTCTCTCTCTCTCTCTCTCTCTCTCTCTCTCTCTCTCTCTCTCTCTCTCTCTCTCTCTCTCTCTCTCTCTCTCTCTCTCTCTCTCTCTCTCTCTCTCTCTCTCTCTCTCTCTCTCTCTCTCTCTCTCTCTCTCTCTCTCTCTCTCTCTCTCTCTCTCTCTCTCTCTCTCTCTCTCTCTCTCTCTCTCTCTCTCTCTCTCTCTCTCTCTCTCTCTCTCTCTCTCTCTCTCTCTCTCTCTCTCTCTCTCTCTCTCTCTCCATAATCCGTAATGGTGTCGGTCGCTGTCAGAAGATCTCCGATATCCGGTAAAATATGACAGTTTTTGTGACAATTTACTCCGACCTCGCCGACCACATCAGCTCAGGGAGAGAGACCGATGGGCATCCTTGATTCCTGGTGGCCCAGCTTTGGTGAACAAAAATCTTCAGCATAAAACCGTGTGTGTACTTGTGATTCCCGGTCAGTTACGACTGCAACCGTTAATGATCAGAAACATTTTTCAGGTGACACTCAGAATATAGTCAGTGACCGTCAGTTATGTCTTTGAAACGAGAATGAGGCTAAGAAAGTAACAGAAGACAAGCTATAGAAAAGAGCCACTTCGTAAGAAGGATAAATATAATTGTGGACAAGACTGTAGTAAACTGTGTTTGCGAGAAAGCTGATTTTCCTCTGGCAAATTGATGTTGACCTCCATATTGCCTCACTCCTCACTTTGGGTAAGGCTGGCCCGAGGGTACGGCACCTGCTGGTGACACATGCTACACTAATGACCGACCGTCACCGTGTAAATTGCACTTCAGGGTTAATTAAGCTATATTTGTGGAGGGTGTCGTGGTGAAGGTGGTGCTGGCTGGGAGCCCAGGTACTGCTGCACACACTGAAGATGCTAACATCAAGTAACTTTACCTGGTTATGACGTCATAACTTTACCTCATAATGACATCATGGCTTTACCCCATAATAACATTACATTCCTTTTTTCCTCGCATTCATTTATCGTATTCATTTTCAGGTAATACTGTGGTCTGCTTTATATGGAAAGTTGATTACTTTAACATGCAACGTATCTAATTCATCTGAGTTTCCTTCTAATTACTTCAATATCCAATACGATTAGCATCACAATCTGTTTGAATCCTCCCCTCTGATGGCTGAGTCTGGTAAATTGCACAATAAGCGACTCAAAGAAATTCTAGTTAGATCGTAAAGTGTTTTAATACAGTCATAATGTCTTAGACATTCTTTTATGTTAAAGTCCGAAATGTTGTGATTTAAAAGATTCTCCAGTAAATAGTGAAATATTTTGCACGAGTCAAAAATTCCACAGAAGACCTAGAACAATGAAGGTATAGAGAGAGATTGGATTGTGATGTTGACACAGGGTATAGACAGTCAGCCACAGATGTGCACGGAAAGCTGTATGTTAGTGAGGTGAGTCGGGTACTGGTGCCTTTAGCATTTTCAGATGCGCAGGCTGTAGATGCCTAGAGAGGTTATAAGGTGTGTAGAGAGCAGGTATTTAGCTTGGTTATAGGACTGTAGGATGCAAGTTTTTTGAGAAGCTATAGATTTTCAGCATCCAGACTTCTAGGTAGGTTAAAGATCTGTACGGCACATATGCTATGCGTGATAGGTGTATAACATTCAGAAATAAACAGTACTAGTGTTTACAGACGTCCACCATCCAGATTCTAGAGACAGAGATCTATCAAGAATGTATAACCTGGAATTTCTAATCAGAAAGTTGATCTATTTACGATACAAGTGTTCATGGTACGTCCACAGCATAAATATACAAAGTACAGGCAGGTAAGCCGAGTCTTCATGATACAGTTGAGCAAAACGCAAGAGTACAAGGTAACAGTTTGGGTTCACACGCTCACTGTACAGATATGCAGGATATACGTAGGTGTGTAACTTCAGGAACTCCAGAATTGTCTTCATCTTACCTCCGATGTCACTTTTACTTCGTTACTTTATCTCAGTAAATTTCATCTCTAAAACACTTCGTCTGGATTAGTTCCATCCGGAAAATTTGGTCCGCCAGTTTTTCATTGCGGTCTCCTCTTGCCTAATAGTATTTCAAAACCAAGGAATTTATTCTAAGAGGATCTGTCTTCTCCCAGACATTCTAATCCGTGAAAATTATGCCTCGCACCACTAGGGTCTACTCAGGACATTTCTCTTACTTTAACTTTCATTTTCTCTCTTCTTCCCTGAGAGTTCTCGCGACCATGTTCTATGCACCAGGAGTCTCTTCTCTCGCACTTTTCATGATAGTAAGGTGAATCTCGCCCTAGTACGTTTTCTATGTAGGTGGTTGACTTGTCCTAGAAAACGTACGTAAGGAGTTAGAGCAGCCGCCTCCCGGATGCTGATGCAAGATTTGGGATTTTCTCCTCGGCCATTCTGCTTGTGAAGAGCTTAATTAACTCCCAAAGGGAAGGTCATGATGCTGCTGCCTGCACTGGACATTCTCCTTCATTAGCTTTTTCTTTCCTTCAGGTCACCTTCAAACTCGTTTTCTTTAAGTAAATTTCTTCATGGGATACATCAGCTATATATATGGGTTTAAGTGTGTGTGTGTGTGTGTGTGTGTGTGTGTGTGTGTGTGTGTGTGTGTGTGTGTACATAAGTATGTAAATATTCTTTTTCTCTTATGCATGTATGCATAAATAATAAATGCTGTGCATTAGAAATAAGATAAGATTTAAGGATAGCAAGCGAAAATGTTCACTGGTCCTCTGGAGGGTCGTGATGTGGTGACACATACAGAGTTCAGCCATACACCTGTCATCAGCCAGTTCTGTGCTGGAGATTGCACTGTTGTGTGTCTTCAAACTTCAGCTTCTCTGCATGTGTACTTATTCTTAAGCTTACATTTGAGCATGTGAAAGCTGTATCTTTATAGGGAGCAGCTGCAGCTGTATCGTTATTAAGAATTTTCTTAGTGATATCTTAAGGCAAGCGGCAAAAACACATACAAGGCAAGCGGTAGAAAACCAGAAGTGTGGTGTGACTCTGTATGTGATGTTGTCCCTTACCAACATCCTCACCATGTTTACATACCATCTGGATGCGGCTGAGTGTCTGTACTCGAGGCCTAGAAATAGCCAGAGTCATTAAGACCCTCACCGTCCACCTGCTGTACATCCTCCAACCACTAAATTTTTCAGCGCCTTCATCAAGCGCTAACAATGCTTCTAAGACCACATATACTCACAACTCTGCATGTTGCCCTTCTTATACTGTTGCACTTCTTACGTTCTCTCTATTTTCATTGTCTTTGGTTGTCTGGATTTAGATTTTGCTGTCTCGAGATTACGTGTTCATGATTAGCTATACTGACCAGTCAGTCAACTCCTCCCTGACTCGGAAATTTCAATAGAATTATATATACAAAAGACTGATTTACGTCACTGCAGCGACACACCCTAAGCCTTAGGAGGTATTTCTTCGTCATATACCCACTGTTATCCTCATGCACTAAGAACGCATGGGTGACGTAGTGTATCATTCAGGGTAAACAAGAGTAAGGTGAAATGTGTCGAATCTGTCAAGGAAGAGAGAAAGGCAGGCAGGCAGGTCCATCACCAGTAGCCGGGTTTTTTTAGAGTAAATGATCTACATCGTTGGCTCGGGCCTCCAGCGATACACTTGCAGCTTTACATGCAAATTGAGTGTAATATATTGACACTCATCCTCATATTGCAAGAGCTCATGAGACGGGGGGAGTATGTTATCTGGGTTAGGGTAGGTTACCTGGGTTAGATGGTCTTTGGGGTGATGCATGACGGGCCTGTCGAGCAACAAGGGCATGTGAGGCTATACCTGGCTGCAAAAGGATAGTGTTGGAAGGTGTCTGACGTACTGGGTAATCTACGCTGGTTGGCTTTTTTTTTTTTATCTGAAAGGCAAAGACTAACTTTACAGTATGGGAATACTAAATGACTTGAGGGATATAGCTTCATCATTGGAATATTAACACAAACTTTGTGGCTTTGCTATCAGATTGTATTAACGACATATGTAAAATATCAATGGACTATCTGCACTTATGTTACCCTTAACATAGTCAATATGCGTGTCGGATCATTGATTACATTTATCTTTTCATATATTCTTCCCGCACTGCAGCGCAGCGCGTACCTCCAGGAATACAACCAGTTCAGAAGTCATGCTGACAAAAGTATCTTTCTACTACAAATAGAAATCTAGTATATCTAGAAAGTCATACTGAATATAGAAATGTCGTAAGTTTGGAATCCATGCTGAATATAGGAATCTAGGTATCTTTAATTTGGAGCTTATGCTGAATATAGAAATCGATTTTAAGTTAGGAATTCACGTTGAACGCAGGAATCTTAAGCTAGCAATTCATAATGAATATAGAAATCCGATATAATAAGTGAGTAATACATCGTGAATATACCACTTTAACTGTCACAGAGGCGCAGGCGACGATCTAAGGAGTTACAGTATCATCGCGGTGTCCACGTTTGCCGCCCACCGTGAATGTGAATCACGTAGATGAAGGTCCCCTGTGACGCGGACGCTCAGTCAGGCCCCTCCTGATGTAGGTCAGATCGCTTCCCAGAGTTCCTCATTCGACTGACTGAAAATAGAGGCTATTCTTAGCCTTGGGAGACATTTCCTCTTTACGCAGTAGTTTTTGGTTCACAGGAATGGCATCTCAAGTACCGTCTGTGTGAAAGGTTGTGTGAAAACATATCATAATTTAATGACATAAAAAAACCTTGTCTTAGACGTAATCAGTCTGGAATCTGTAAATATTCCATCCATTCCATTCCATACCTCCGACTCCATACTTTTCACAGGACTTACTATATTCTATATATTTTTTCAAGACTACATTTCGAACGTTCCTACTTCATAATTCCTTAGATAATCGAAGGTTATATCGTCTAGTGATATCCACCATAGGCTATCAGCTTCCATATCTCACACAAAATCCACAACTGTTATCTTCGTTTTACTTTTTATATCTACATGTACAAAAGGTTTTGCTTCATTAAGATAAGAATGATGTACTAAATGCATGATTAGTTGGACTTCTTGCTTATCCTACTTACTGCCTCCTCTGATTAACCCATACTGTCACAACACATCCAGCTCTTATTCCTGTCATTACTCCATTCTACTGCTCTGCCTTGCTGCTTCCGTTATTACCAAGCAGAGCTTGTAAATAATGAGCTTTGGATTTAATATTGAACCCATGGCTGAAGATTCACGTCCTCAAACTAAAGAAGGAGAAGACAGCATTTTTGGGTGTCATTTCGCCTTTTTCTAGTCATTTGCAAACAACATCTAACCAGTGCAGTACGTACTACCATCATAACACCGAGGTGTTAATGGCCGGAATCATACCCTCGTGTCAGGTATGCTTGTGCCATGTCTCAGTATAAGTAAGTTGCCAACGTACACATTATTTCTTACATGCAAACATTTATCAGCTTTTATTTTTCAATAGAAATCGATTTGAAAACTCTTCATTAACCAGTCTGTTGATTATCAGTGATATGTTCCTCATGGAAACGGAGAAGAATTCAGTCGTTCACACACATCATGAAGAGAGTCCTTTCTTCACATTAACTTTACCATAAACTATAGATTCATAATCATTCCTTCTATCTGTATCCTAATGTACAACTAAAATTTACCGGACACACGCTTCCTTCTATACATCCTCCTCATTCTTCCTACTCCATGTGGATATCGATATTGTTATTTTATATTTCAAATTGCAGTCCATCAACACACCTTGACAGCCATGGATGGCATGAAGAACTAATTCTATTCAGTCACGTTACTGTCATTTAACCTCCTTAGCTTTGTGCATGCAACTGTTTCTATCGTCTTCCAGTCATCTGGTTTAAGTCTAATTTTCCATGTCCTCAGATACACTCTCCATAACCATTAAACTGAAGTTTAATCTCCATTCTTCACCATCTTAATCACTACCTCATCAACCACTCTCCATTTTTCAGTCTCCCTGATCACTTTATCTCCTCCCTTGTACTGTCTCTTCCACCATACCCGTCCTCTAGCCTCCGCTGATCCAATAACATCTCTCATGTAGTCACCCCCCCACCCCCAGCCCACCCCTCTTCACCAAAACCTGTCATTTTCGTAAAATATTTCGTCTATCTACTATGAGCTTTATCACCCGTGGTCACCATCCTGCTATACTTGTTCATCACACCTCCATTCTTCACCACAATTTTTCCCCTTCGTTTACTTCCCTCCCGTAATAGAAGTATGTAACTCCATCTAACTTTTAGATTAATCTTGCTGATAGATTTTTTCATGTTACATTCGTAGTCACGATCATCTCTCTTTTTCCAGGCTCTAATTTGAGATCTTTTTCGTTTTGTCTGTTCCTCACATTTTCTATACCGCATAGTTTATATTTTCAATCATTTCTTTTCCTCGATGAACAAAGGTTCTTACATCCACGCCACGACACAATTTCCTTCTCTTCAAATTCATCTTCTCACAACTTCATAAACATTTCTGGCAGCAATTTTCTTCTGATGCATCTGAAGAACTTTTTCATTTGTTTCGTCATATCGACATCATTCAGGTCCTCGTCCAATTTCAGTTATCATGTTTAGCTGTATAGTTTCATCTCTGGTATTATTTTATATTGTAAGATATTCTTTTCTACTCAACACACAGTCCAAATATCACCACCTCAGAAAATGAAAACCAACCAACAAAACAGTCACAATATTGATCAGCCAGTACCGCTATCATCATACTGGGTCATTAATGATCAATTATCAAAAGATATCAAGAAAGGCTAACAGTGAGAGACCAACGCTGAGTTTTTTGAGGCAACACGTTACAATAATCACAACCACAGAGCTAAGTGTGAGGAAGTGATCAAAGCAAATGGATGAGAAAAATATCCTGTTAACATTTTGATAATTCCGGATGTGCAAATAACATCGCTTGTCGAACTGAAGCAAATTATTTGTATCATGCTGTTCTTTACTGATCTTATTTGTATACTGCTGTTCTTTACTGATCTTTTTACTACATAATTAGTTATGTTAACATTCCTATTAAAGTACTTAGCTTCACTCGAGATGAAACGGTAACCAACGGGTGAATCCCAATTGATCTAGACTATAATAGGTATTCAGATCAATATTTTATGTCTAGCAATCCACTAGAAGATCAGTTTAGTTATACGCGAAGGTCAGTGTTCCACTGTGAGGCCTTGGATCATTTGTGATACCGTCTTAGATCACCTCTTAACATTTTGGAGCGATCGGGTCCTGAACATGCAGGAGGATGAAAGGCGTGCAAGGAACAGAGTGAATTGGAACGATGTGGTATACCGGGGTCGACGTGCTGTCAATGGATTGAACTTGGGCATGTGAAGCGTTTGGGGTAAACCATGGAAAGTTTTGTGGGGCCTGGATGTGGAAAGGGAGCTGTGGTTTCGGTGCATTATACACGATAGCTAGAGACTGAGTGTGAACGAATGTGGCCTTTGTTGTCTTTTCCTAACACTACCTCGCGCGCGTGCGGGGGAAGGGGGTGGGGTCATTTCATGTGTGGCGGGGTGGCGAAGGGAATGAATAAAGGCAGCAAGTATGATTCATGTGCATGTGTATATATGTATATTTCTGTGTATGTATATATATGTATACGTTGAATATATATATATATATATATATATATATATATATATATATATATATATATATATATATATATATATATATATATATATATATATATATATATATATATATATTCGTTTAGGTTTAAAGTAAAAAGAATTAACTTGCTACATAGAAAAGAATTATGAGAGGTGTGTAGATACGTAAATAAGTAGAATATGTTAAACAAGTAAATAAGGAAAAAGCAAATATCTTGAAGAACAGAGAAAAACTAAGTTATCAACGTCTAGCGCCAGTTGAAATGATCTGGCTGTCGCCTGTAAATGCATGTATTTAAGAATATATTGGGAGTGGTATGTGACTCGGGAGAACCACTGTGTGTGGTATGAATCATACACGAGCAAGCTGACGTGTGTCTCAGGGTGGGCTTGGAAGTTGAGATGTATTTTCAATTTTCGTTTCATTTGATATTAATCGATTCCCTTGCCACATGAAACTATTAATATGACTTTTCATCGTTAGACAGAAAGATGAGATACTTTTAAAAATGAGAATAAATATTAGTACAACGAAAGTTATGTACATTCATCGCCGAGTTAATCTTCACATCTCATCAGGATTCAAATGGACTCCTTATATCAATATTCAAGCAGAGAGAAATCAAGCGATTTCATAGAAGATGCGTCATATATTCTTTACGTCACAGAAGATGAGTTTCGTGACAGTGATAAAAGAATTTGATATGAAAGCAATTCAGGAGGTAGCTATATCTGGCCAGATGAAGTTTTGCTTTTCTTTGAAAAGATAAGGTTCTTTTATGAACTGTTTGCTAGTACAATAACAGATGTCCGAGAAACCCTTTGATATGCGGGGTTTTTTTTGTTTGTTTTGGAGAAGTTAAAATCACTATTCAGATTTTGAATTCTTTGATAATATAATTTTACTGAACTTTGAATACGTAAAATGAAGATATCCTTCATTTATGTTCTCATAAAGGATATGTCATCACAGCGGAGAATAAACTGACGTCAGCAGTCAGTTGAGGATCCATAAGAGACAGCTGCTGGTCTTGATGACACAGAGAAAAAGAGACAGTAACTCACGTGACAGGTTTAGGGTCTCCATGAAACACCCACCAGATGTAGCTGGGTAAGGCGGGTTGATTGACCAAATGAGACTAACGAAAACTATCCTTAGATTTTTCACAGTGACGGACATGGCAAAGGGCTGATCTCTGTAAGATGTCTTCGTTGCAATACATATATCATGTAGATACAACACATTGGAAAACTCCCAAAACTCCTCCGTGACGGAATAGTAATGTGGGCTAAACGAATTCGTAGTAGTTAGTGGTACTGCGAACATGATGATTATATTTACGGTTATTACCAAAAAATTGTGTCATTCAAATTAATTACCAAATCATCACTGATATGAGCATCATGAAAATGTGTATCACTGAAAGATCAACAAAGTGAGGCTTTTGATATCATTAAGAGGTTTCAGGAGACAGAGATTAGTCATGTACAAGTTCTCCACGTAGTCCCATACAGCACAGTTTCCAGAAGAGGACTCATTACATAACCACATGAGTAGCGTTGCATACATACATACATATATATATATGTTGGGGATGAGAGAGCTTGGGAAGTGAGTCAGTTGTTGTTCGCTGATGATACAGCGCTGGTGGCGGATTCATGTGAGAAACTGCAGAAGCTGGTGACGGAGTTTGGTAAAGTGTGTGGAAGAAGAAAGTTAAGAGTAAATGTGAATAAGAGCAAGGTTATTAGGTACAGTAGGGTTGAGGGTCAAGTCAATTGGGAGGTGAGTTTGAATGGAGAAAAACTGGAGGAAGTGAAGTGTTTTAGATATCTGGGAGTGGATCTGTCAGCGGATGGAACCATGGAAGCGGAAGTGGATCATAGGGTGGGGGAGGGGGCGAAAATTTTGGGAGCCTTGAAAAATGTGTGGAAGTCGAGAACATTATCCCGGAAAGCAAAAATGGGTATGTTTGAAGGAATAGTGGTTCCAACAATGTTGTATGGTTGCGAGGCGTGGGCTATGGATAGAGTTGTGCGCAGGAGGATGGATGTGCTGGAAATGAGATGTTTGAGGACAATGTGTGGTGTGAGGTGGTTTGATCGAGTAAGTAACGTAAGGGTAAGAGAGATGTGTGGAAATAAAAAGAGCGTGGTTGAGAGAGCAGAAGAGGGTGTTTTGAAATGGTTTGGGCACATGGAGAGAATGAGTGAGGAAAGATTGACCAAGAGGATATATGTGTCGGAGGTGGAGGGAACGAGGAGAAGAGGGAGACCAAATTGGAGGTGGAAAGATGGAGTGAAAAAGGATTTTGTGTGATCGGGGCCTGAACATGCAGGAGGGTGAAAGGAGGGCAAGGAAATAGAGTGAATTGGAGCGATGTGGTATACAGGGGTTGACGTGCTGTCAGTGGATTGAATCAAGGCATGTGAAGCGTCTGGGGTAAACCATGGAAAGCTGTGTAGGTATGTATATTTGCGTGTGTGGACGTGGGTATGTACATGTGTATGGGGGGGGGGGGTTGGGCCATTTCTTTCGTCTGTTTCCTTGCGCTACCTCGCAAACGCGGGAGACAGCGACAAAGTATAAAAAAAAAAAAAAAAAAATATATATATATATATATATATATATATATATATATATATATATATATATATATATATATATATATATATATATATATATATATACACATACACATATTCGCCATTTCCCGCGTTAGCGAGGTAGCGTTAAGAACAGAGGACTGAGCCTTAGAGGGAATATCCTCACTTGCTCCCCGTCTCTGTTCCCTCTTTTGGAAAATTAGAACCGGGAGGAGAGGATTTCCAGCCCCCCTCTCCCTCCCCTTTTAGTCGCCATCTGCGACACGCAGGGAATACGTGGGAAGTATATTCAACAGATGTGGTTGAATTAGAGTTCACCCTAGTGCTCCTACGATCATGTTTCATAGCCTGAGCTTCTTGTTGTGATGCAAAACTTTATATAACTTCTTTTGACTGAATAAATATCATTCATCAAGTGACTACGAATATTAACAGGAGCAGGTATTTGCAGGAAACTGAGCGTACACTGCCGCAGACAGCGCCATAAATGTATAAGATTACCAACACACTGACCACTGCGACACTATACCTCCTACATACTACACCAAGCTCTCAGATGCGACGTTTGGCATAATGTCCAACGAAGAAGCAGGTCATACATCGGCTGGTGACCGGTAATCAACATGATATGGCGCAAAAACGCCAGGCAGGTGACCTACTTGTTATAAATACCTAAAATACCTGCACATAATTATTCTGTTGATTCTGAATTATTTCATACGGAGAATAATTACAGTTATGATGTACGTGTTGTAAACAGACAATCGCCGCACATAAACCTGCCGCCCCTGCCGGACAAGACCCCCCTGGTGCCCAGCGAGCAGCAGCTATTGTGTATAAAGATTAGCCAGACTGTAGGTAGACTGCTGCGCTTATCATCCTTGTGGACTACACTAACCTTCAGGGATTAAATATGGTCACGCTTATTTTCTCTGGCTTAAACCAGTGGATATAATACTGTTGTATATTCAGCTAACCTAAAACGTTGCTTCTTTATATTCTAATGTATTGCAGTTCAGGAATTCTACACACTTGAAATAAGAATTCGAACATTAAAAATTAAATATATGAGAATTAGTTGTTTATAGAAAAGAGTCGGTGAGGCAAGTATAAGTTCATATTTTGAGAGAGAGCGCTGAGAGAGAGAGAGAGAGAGAGAGAGAGAGAGAGAGAGAGAGAGAGAGAGAGAGAGAGAGAGAGAGAGAGAGAGAGAGAGAGAGAGAGAAGCTGACAGACAGACGGACAGAGCGAACCCTACGGTGCATGCAACGCGGTATTATATCTGAAGCAGACCAAGTGATAACATGGGAAGGGTACAGAGGGGAAGGTTACAGAGAGGAAGGTTACAGAGAGGAAGGTTACAGAGAGGAAGGGTACAGAGAGGAAGGGTACAGAGAGGAAGGGTACAGAGAGGAAGGGTACAGCTCAATGTTTTCCTTTACCTTGGGACAGATTTTGAAATGAGTTTACAAAGTGGAAATGTTTCCTCCGCACCAGGATTACAGAAGACTGGAATAAACGACCATCAGATGTCACGAGAAAGGCAACAAATGCATATCAAACAGGTAAACAAACAGTGTAATAATGTTATTTATTCGTGAATGAAGCTAAGCATGGATGGCAGCACAATAGACATCCAGCGGCCGTGGGATGATCAGTATACGTTTTCCATTCGTGCTTTCCTATCTTATTTCCCTCAGTATTTACTATGTGCTCTGCATCGTGTTTTTTCACAGCTATTTTTCTGGTAGTTAACATGCAGGAGGGAAGGGTGTTTGAGGTGGGGGTGGGGGGTGAGGAAGAGCCTTCTGCTTTGTCGTGTGTCTTCAGCTACACAGATTAGGGATTTGGTTTACCATTCTCGTCCTCCAGTACACATCCTCGCTACTGATCACCAGGAATCAGGCTAACGGCTTTCCCATGTACCACTCACCATCCTAACTGACCTTCCACTGTAGTACCTTAACTAAGATTGCCTTATCGTAGTCTTCCTCCAACCCAATCCACCATGACGATTCACTGTACCTTGTCCGCCGAACCACTTCCACAATCACCAATCACCGTACCTCAAGTACTGTCACCAATCACCATATCTCATCCACTGTCACGAATCACCGTATCTCATCCACTGTCACCAATCACCGTATCTCAACCACTGTCACCAGTCAATGTATCTCATCCACTGTCACCAGTCACTGTATCTCATCCACTGTCACCAGTCAATGTATCTCATCCACTGTCACCAGTCACTGTATCTCATCCACTGTCACCAGTCAATGTATCTCATCCACTGTCACCAGTCACTGTATATCATCCACTGTCACCAGTCAATGTATCTCATCCACTGTCACCAGTCACTGTATCTCATCCACTGTCACCAGTCACCGTATCTCATCCACTGTCACCAGTCAATGTATCTCATCCACTGTCACCAGTCACTGTATCTCATCCACTGTCACCAGTCACTGTATCTCATCCACTGTCACCAGTCACTGTATCTCATCCACTGTCACCAGTCAATGTATCTCATCCACTGTCACCAGTCACTGTATCTCATCCACTGTCACCAGTCAATGTATCTCATCCACTGTCACCAGTCACTGTATCTCATCCACTGTCACCAGTCACCGTATCTCATCCACTGTCACCAGTCACTGTATCTCATCCACTGTCACCAGTCACTGTATCTCATCCACTGTCACCAGTCACTGTATCTCATCCACTGTCACCAGTCACTGTATCTCATCCACTGTCACCAGTCACTGTATCTCATCCACTGTCACCAGTCACTGTATCTCATCCACTGTCACCAGTCACTGTATCTCATCCACTGTCACCAGTCACTGTATCTCATCCACTGTCACCAGTCACTGTATCTCATCCACTGTCACCAGTCACTGTATCTCATCCACTGTCACCAGTCACTGTATCTCATCCACTGTCACCAGTCAATGTATCTCATCCACTGTCACCAGTCACTGTATCTCATCCACTGTCACCAGTCACTGTATCTCATCCACTGTCACCAGTCACTGTATCTCATCCACTGTCACCAGTCACTGTATCTCATCCACTGTCACCAGTCACTGTATCTCATCCACTGTCACCAGTCACTGTATCTCATCCACTGTCACCAGTCACTGTATCTCATCCACTGTCACCAGTCACTGTATCTCATCCACTGTCACCAGTCACTGTATCTCATCCACTGTCACCAGTCACTGTATCTTATCCACTCTCACCATGTTCATGTAAACAAACAGACTGATGAGACTCCAGCCAGGACATCTTTGATAAGTTTCTGTTTTCGTGCAAGTGAGGAATGTGGACACGAAATATTAAGTGCTGTTGCCTGTTACTTGTGACAAGCAGGAAATTCTGCGCCAGACTTTCCACTGACTATATCTAACTTACGTTGCAAGTTTCAGGTCTGCCATAAAGCATCAAAGTTTTAGCGAAGTAGGAGGCTTCATTACGTGATGTAGAAAAGAGAGATTTCAGACACGGGAAATTATACTGTAAGAGGCGTTTCTTGGCTCAGTCACACTTTAAGAACTTTGCTGTGAAGTGGAACAAAGCAAAACTACTTAAGTGACTCCATTATGAGAAAAAATTAATCTTACATGATTTCTTACGTTTCCCTGAGTCAAACGTCAACACCAGCACTAGCTGACGTCGCATTAGCTCAACATGCACGACTCTGTCTCACCCACCATAACTCACCCCTCACCGCCAGACGTCTGGTATTGCCAGTGATAAATGATATGTAACTGGACCGCTCATTTGGGCAAGTGGACACACAATCAGAAATAATTAACAGGCGTTACTCTTTTCTTAAGTGCATCAAGTCATTAGTAACATTGATGACAGTGACGCCTGACCAAAGGTGAATCCGATCTTGATCTTGATCTGCAGTGAACATTAATTGTGACACGACATTATCTTCGTTTCCTTAGTCCCGTTGACTGTACGCAGGTTTTTCAGTTTGAATAATGTGTATGTCTTGCTGCTTTGATCACACTGATCTGTGAGTTTCTGATGACTTCCACTAAGAGTCTAAGAGAAACCCAGTGGTCTGTTGCTGTTTGAATTCCTTTGTAATTCTTTGTATTCTCCCCATACCCTAACCTAGCTTGCTGCCAGTTCATTCTCTTCTGTACTTGGTCTATACCAAATACTCTTAGTGGTTAACCTATCCTATAGTAAACATAATCTGCAGTGTGTCCATCATACAGTGACCTATCCTCCTGGATTCTACACCTATGAAGAAACCATACAATGCAGTACAATGATAGGGTAACAGAAGCTCCCTGAAATTTCTATATCTTTATGACTAACTTCTACGTTGACCCAGATGATACATTCGGGATAGATGATAATGGCCGCGCATTGACCCAAAAGAAATTAAAGATCCACATATATGAGACGGGATCTGGAATTATTATTCAGAGTTAAATATGCTCATACTTCCTCCCAGAATTAGGTATTCAATATAGTTAATGGTCAGTCATGCATCATAATGGAGAATGGAATCTTTCAACGTGAAAATGACAATAGGTTGCCTCTGAACGTCAGGAAATTCTAGAAGACTTTTTCGTCCTCAGTTCCACGAGGAAGCGACGATTTGATAAACCAGTAGGCTGCCTGCAATTTCGTAATACTGCAGCGAGAATATTGCTATAGGTAATATGACCATCAAAGTCCGCGGTTGAATGTTTTTCTAAAGTCCAGACTTTTGATAGACAAACGTAGCACTTATTCTTTATCTTCGTTGTCAGGTCCTTTTTTTTTTCCAAGGGTTTCACTCGATCCATGAAATTGACAAAGGATGAGTAGTTAAGTGGCTACCCGGTGCCTTCTTCACTGTGCTCCACACTATCCAGGGTGCTGTCCAGACCAGAGAGGACCCGGGAACTCCTACCGTTGCCTCGTGAGGAAGTCATCCACTGACAGTCCCGTCCACTATCGCTGTTGCTCAGAAGTTTCACTGTAACTGCTAGCACGAGGAGCTAGGCTGGAAGGTCCTAACCTTGTGTAAGAGTGAACTATCAAGTGAGTAATTCAGCCTCATAGGAGTAATAGGCTGGAGATCTGTGATGGATGTTTACAATCTTAAGTTCTTGCATTATTCGTTCACTAGTGTCTACTGTGGCGTCCCAGTTCTGTAATAGCTCAGCTGTGTATGTTCACTCGAATGGCTGCCTCAGTTCAATAACCCGATCATTATGATTTATCTGATTCATTTATCATTAAGTAAAGTTTGTGCGGATAAGTTGAAGTAGAGAAACAATGAAACTTTTAGGACCAGTATTGATAATCTCGATATGAGAAACAAATCATTGGAACCGAAGTTGACTAAGTCGCTGATACATGAAGTGTTGTTTGATCGAGGGTATGTTTCAGTGACGTTTCCTGGGCCGGTCAGTGGCTGAAATGAATGGACCCACATGTGCGATGTGAACTTTGTCAGACACACCGGGTGTGGGGATGTGTCCGTGTTAATGTATGCTGGTGACTTGTGTTAAAGAACATATAACAGCTTTCTTGAATTCATCAACAATTTTCATAAACAAAAAACAGTATTTCAAGGGAGAGTTCCTCATCTCTGCTTCAGGATTCTTGATGACTAATTTCTGGGATACTTTAGGTGGATCAGACTTCCCGACAGTAGCGAAAGTTTACGCATTTTGTAGGACGTTCCAGACTCAGATAATGTGAGGAACTTCCCAAGTGCCAACATCCAGTGAAAGTCTCATAATTACTGGCGAGTTCATGCGCCCCCAGCCAAACCAGAGTATGTGAGAAATGTTGAAATTGTTTTGTGGAGGCTGGACATTAATTCTCTAATTAGGAAAACATTATTTCTGCAAGTTTAATGGTACTCCGGGTGACTGAGGCTTCAGGAACTAATTGCACTTAAAAGGTTCAGCGCGAACATGTGAGGAAATTTATGAATTATACGTTTTGTAAAGCATTCATTTTATGGAAATTAATTAAAGCAGTAGGACTGGGCACTCTCTCTCTCTCTCTCTCTCTCTCTCTCTCTCTCTCTCTCTCTCCTCTCTCTCTCTCTCTCTCTCTCTCTCTCTCTCTCTCTCTCTCTCTCTCTCTCTCTCTCTCTCTCTCTCTCTCTCTCTCTCTCTCTCTCTCTCTCTCTCTCTCTCTCTCTCTCTCTCTCTCTCTCTCTCTCTCTCTCTCTCTCTCTCTCTCTCTCTCTCTCTCTCTCTCTCTCTCTCTCTCTCTCTCTCTCTCTCTCTCTCTCTCTCTCTCTCTCTCTCTCTCTCTCTCTCTCTCTCTCTCTCTCTCTCTCTCTCTCTCTCTCTCTCTCTCTCTCTCTCTCTCTCTCTCTCTCTCTCTCTCTCTCTCTCTCTCTCTCTCTCTCTCTCTCTCTCTCTCTCTCTCTCTCTCTCTCTCTCTCTCTCTCTCTCTCTCTCTCTCTCTCTCTCTCTCTCTCTCTCTCTCTCTCTCTCTCTCTCTCTCTCTCTCTCTCTCTCTCTCTCTCTCTCTCTCTCTCTCTCTCTCTCTCTCTCTCTCTCTCTCTCTCTCTCTCTCTCTCTCTCTCTCTCTCTCTCTCTCTCTCTCTCTCTCTCTCTCTCTCTCTCTCTCTCTCTCTCTCTCTCTCTCTCTCTCTCTCTCTCTCTCTCTCTCTCTCTCTCTCTCTCTCTCTCTCTCTCTCTCTCTCTCTCTCTCTCTCTCTCCTTCTTCTTCTTCTTCTTCTCCCCATGTCTCTCCTCACAATCCGTCCTGATCTACTAATCCTGGCCCACCTCCTCCTCTCCCACATCAACGGCCTATTCAGGCACCTTATGACACGACCCAATCATCTCTAGTTATAAGAATCTTGTAACATTTTCACTCCACGCTATCACTACTTTTCTCCCAGTGTGTAAAATGAAAAAAAAAGATGATTATTTTGCACACGAATGGAAACTGAAAAGAAGAAATCTTGGACGGTTTCCAGATAAAGAAATCCTAAAGATGAAGATCCGATGGAAAGTTTTGATGGCAGAGTAAAGAATCCTTCCCCCCAGAGACCAGCAGAGACCGTCCATGATCACGGAGGAACCTCCTCCTTTGTATCAGGATCGAAAGATAACAAGGAGGGAAGAATGTTATCTGCTAATGAAGGCAAGTTATCAGCCGAGGCACAACGGGGAAGAAAAAAGAAATAAAGATCAAGAGTAGGATTCATTCACGTCAGAGTTCATGATTACTGACTTAACATACTGTCGTATTATGTTTACTGAACTTAGAGGAAATACGGCCTGCAAACACTTGTACGCGCGAACTAGTAAGGTAAATGTGTGGCAGATCATATAGATAATGAACAATTAATATGCACGTTATTGTACATCCGTCGTAATGCATAGAATGGAAAAGGATCTAAACGAAACATTATATTTCCTTATTTACTTTTGAGTAAATATGTATAGACACACACACACACACACACACATATATATATATATATATATACATATCAGGGTACATAATATTCACATGTACAAGAATTTTAGTACTGAGCGTACTAGGAGTCGAACTTGGGATACCGAGAACGGTAGGCGGAGAGCGTAACCACTGAACCACTGATGGGATTAAGCCTGTAGCTCCTGGACTCCTGCTGCAGCCTGACCATGTACTGTGGCCTGCAGGGTAAGCACGGCCGTCCACACTCTGGTCCCAAGGACGAAGTATATCAACTTACGGGCACCTCAGTCCCGGAGAGAAAAAGGCTTTGTCCCTAAGGATGGGAAGTTCCCATTTGCTTTTGAATTTCTTCGCAGAGGAATATTACCAGTTACATCCACGGCCACCTTACACATGTTGGAGACCATATTCATCCTCTCATACTGTGTCCTCTTTGTACTTAATTTTATGTATCCACTTGTACCTTTGCTCCTAAACCCATGATCTGAGGTGTATAGTAAACTAATCCCGTCATACTCCTACATATCAGTTATGGATTTACTCACCTCTCCGTTCCCTATCATCCCCAGGCCAGGCTGAAAGACGACCATCTGACCTAGAATGAAGACAAGAAAATGTTCAATGCCAACATCTGCTCGGGGATCAATGGGGTCTCGTTTACGGGTTACCTTTTCTTGTTAGGAAGCCAAAGACAACCATATCCCCTCGCTGTCTCACATGCATACTAGGAACTCCTCTTCTTTGTCGTTGCCATCCCCGTCTCCTCTCGTTCAGGTTGAGGCAACCCCCTGAATCCCAGAATCTCCTGCCCATGATTGATTAATATCGTTCTCATTTATTTTTCGCTTTTGGCGAAGGGATCCAAGTGGAGGAGTAAAACTGATTAATGATGCTTCAGGGCTGAGCGAGGAGGTGTATCTCCCGTCACTGGTTCTTCCTCTACACTTTCCTTCAACAACTTCGTGTTTTATTTTCGGTTTATGCCATACAGGGGGAGTATTTTACAGCGTAAGGCCCTAAATTCTCTTTTCTTTTTACTATCATGGTCAACAAATCCTCACCACGCTCCTCCAGTAGGCCCCTAACTTTGCCAGAATCTTCACACTTTCTTCTCTAAAATCAAACTTGACGAGGGATATCCACCCTGATGTTCGCTGATTAATCGTCACGCACAGTCGCTGGCCAACTAATTAAGTTACTGCACCCATCCTCTCACCACTCAACATTCATATATTCATCATCAGTGTATCATAATTCTCATCATCAATGAACCATTGTATTTCTGTTCTGATGTCCTCACCACGACTGGACCACTAATCATATTTTCACAGTTACTGATACGCTACCTCCATATCTGCACCCAAAGCCAGGAATTTCTCAGCCTTTGTAACAGTTAGAGGAGCACATACCACTAGATAGCCAGCATGCTCGTACTGCCATCATGTGTGGACTGCTGCACCCACATTATCATCAGCGACACAACACTGTTCATATATTCATACTACTGGACCACTCTGCACACATTCTAAATGTAATGGAAGTTATCCATATTCAGACTTTCGCATTCTAAACGTTGATAAAAGTAGACGAACAGTACCCAAAGGGTCACTACATTTATATCATATCTCTCATACTTCCAACGCCACTAGACCAGTATCTGCACTCCAAGTGGATGACTATATTTGTATTACACCTCAGGTGACTTCTAGAATTTTGTAGATATTACAGTATCCTATGGACTGATGCATTCATCATCTCACCGGTAGATAAGAACAACTTTCTTACTGCCACAACTTGTAAGATGTGTCTTATACACTTGCGTACTGGGGATAACACTTTCATATTCCCGTGACCCATGATATGCTATATAGGACACAACGTAAGCGGACCAGTGCCCTTACCTTCACATTACGGATAATGCCACTGCCAGAGGAATAATGTCTAGACAGCAACCGTTGATGATATAAAATATAAGACGCCTTGTATGTGTGTGTGTGTGTGTGTGTGTGTGTGTGTGTGTGTGTGTGTGTGAGGAGCGTGAAGTCCCGTCGTTTTCTCCCACACAAAAGAGCTGATGGCGATTAATCAGCTGAGTAATAAGTGGCAGCATGAGGGGGGGGGGTTCGACGGAAGCCACAATGATCGCTCTTAACTGGTGATGTCACGAGAGATACAGTTCTGGGGTTATAGTTACTGAGTCTTGTCTAACGAGACAGTAGCAGGAGGCGCTGTGAGACCTATGGGTGATATTTCTTATATGTCGGGAAGGAAGCAGCTGGTGCGGCATGAGGGTCAGACTGGCTGGATCATGCTTTTTGTGACGGTAGCAGCTGGTGGTCCTGCCGCCGTGGTATCACTTGATGGATCCTAATTGGCGGAACTGGAGCAGATGGCGCTCTGGGAGTCGCAAAAGCCACACTTGTTGGTGCTTAAGTGTTGGTGCTGTGGATGGGAACACCACCAGGGAGTGTATGTTGGTTGGTGGGTGTGACCAGTGAGAGGGAGGGAGTGGCGGCAGAGGAGGCGCTACTGTCTATGAATAAGAAAGGAGAGCTTTATTGTTCTCACAGTATACCAACCTCAAACAAGATTTAACGAGTTGAATCAAGTGGAGATTATGATAGCGCGATAAGATTAGTGCAGGAGGTAGTGAGGTAGAACCTGTTAAATGATAGAGAGTTCATGATGTTCGGGGATCTAAATCACAAGGAAATTTATCAAGAACACCTGGATCGCGATGAGGGGGTGTGAAAACGAAGGAAAGTTTTGAACGAGCTTGATAAAACATGGATTTATTTGAATTTGCTTTGAGTTGAATTTTTCTTATACTAAGATTTATAATCTAGGATCAAGAAAATGAAACGAAATAACAGGGAACGAGGAAGTTAATCATTTGTAGAGAAGACAATATCATGTTGAGTCGTGAGACTTGGTTCCTCTACCTTCCCGGGCAGCCGGACGCAATATGACCTTTGGAGGAAAATCGGGATTTATGAGTCCCTTTCACGGCTCATTTTCGTGTGGTAAAGATTGAAAGTTTAGCTGTTATCAAGCAGGTGTTTCTTGAGCCTTCTCTCTGCCGGGATTCCGAGTGATAGAGCGGCCGATATTTCTCAGATTACGTGGGTCGTAAAATAATTTCTTTGTACAACAAGTCGTTCATTTCCTTGTGTTTCAGTACAAACTATTTTCTCCTCATATTCTTTTGATAATACTTAACAGTCAGCAAGTCTGCGTGACCCATCCTTAACCTGACCATAACCTGATATCTCCCAAATGACCTCAGTCAGGAAGAGCCGAACACAAGGTGGACTTACATAATACAATGTAAACAAAAGAACAGTTGATAGAAAAACTATAAAGTTTTCTCTATAATAAATGGACCTAATTTGTACATGTATTGGTTGATAGTCAATGCATTATCATCATTTAATAAAGCTAGATTCTATTATACTTCGTTCATCCCTCTCCCAAAACTCAACAATAACCACTCCCGCAGTTTACGTCTATAATTTTTCATTTGCCTTCGTTCAGACCCATGACAACAAGCTACTCCCCATATACCGTTTCTCCCCGGCTCATTCTATCCAATGCAAGACTCACGCTCCTCTTACTTATCAAACACAAAACATCAACGTCTCCTTCATAACATTATGCATCTATTTTCTTTTTGGTCTTCTTTATTCATTTGCTTCAAACCACTTTTGTCACACGGATCCTCATTCTTGGTCTCTCCTCACTCATCCTTTTCAAATGTCCGAACCATTTTAAGACACTATGGTCGATCCTCTCGACCAGACTGCCCTCAGTTACCAGAACGTTCTGTGACAACGTAATTCCGTACGTGACTAAACTGCCTGTGACCCCACATTGTCTTGAAGCACCTCATTTCCAGAATGTCTTAACTTTTCCTTTTTTCTTTTAAATTCAAGATGACTCAAGATGCTTCTATGTAACAATGCAGGTTTGAGGTTACATGATGGACATGATACGAAAAGGCAATAATTCTATTTCTTTTTGTTCAAGCTACACATAAACTCACTTCACATGTATTTCTAAGCTAGTTCTTTCCAAGTTATCTCACTCTCTTTGCATGTCTAGCACCTTCAAAACAATGGAGTGTGTTGTCATGGAAACCTTTCTTCAGGTACTGATATCTTGTTTAGGATAACCACTATAAAGTTTCATTAAGTAGTAACGTGGGCTTTCTCAACACAGGGAATAAGTTGTTCCCAAGATGGTGCTAAAATATTTTTTGGCTCAGGGAATATTCCCGCAGTTTTCCACGTAAATGTTGATTTCGTCTTTATTACTCCTCTTTGTTTACTTTCTTTACCTTGTCTCTATTTTCTTTCCGTCTTTATCTTTTTATCTACACTTCTACCTTCCTACCATCACCACCAGATCCTTTCTTACCATCATGTGCTAAGACAACACTGTCTGGCAGGAAAGTGAATTTTATCTCTCACATACACACAGTTTCACTCAGAGCCATATATATATATATATATATATATATATATATATATATATATATATATATATATATATATATATATATATATATATATATATATATATATATATTCGCCATTTCCCACGTTAGCGAGGTAGCGTCAACAACAGAGACCTGACCCTTACAAGGAAAATCCTCACTGGGCCCCCTTCTCTGTTCCTTCTTTTGGAAAAGTAGAAACTGGAGGAGAGGACTTCCATGGTTTACTCGGGCTGCTTCACATGCCCTGGTTCAGTCCATTGACAGCACGTTGATCCCAGTATACCACATCGTGCCAATTCACTCTCTTCTGTGCATTCAATTTCGCAGTCCTGCAGGTTCACGCCCAGATCACTCAATATCTTTTTCATTCCATCCTTCCATCTCCAATTTGGTCTCCCGCTTCTCCTTGTTCCCTCCACCTCTGACACATATATCCTCTTTGCCAACCTTCCCTTACTCATTCTCTCGTATGTCCAAACCATTTCAACACACCCTCATCTGTTCTCTCAACCACGCTCTTTTCATTTCCACACACCTCTCTTACCGTTTCATTACTTACTCGGCCAAACCACCTCACACAACATATTGTCCGCAAACATTTCATTTCCAGCAAATCCACGCTATTTCGCACAACCTTATCAATAGCTCGCGCCTCGCAATAACATGATATTACTGAAACAACTATTCCTTCAAACATATTCATTTTTGTCCTCATAAAAAACGTCTCTCTCTCTCTCTCTCTCTCTCTCTCTCTCTCTCTCTCTCTCTCTCTCTCTCTCTCTCTCTCTCTCTCTCTCTCTCTCATTCTTCATCGCTCCCAGAACGTTCGCCCCTTTCCCACCCTATGTTTCAATTCCTCTTCCATGATTCCATTCGTTGCCAAATTCCACTTCCAGATGTCTAAAGCACTTCACTACCTCCAATTTTTTTCCATTCAAACTTAATCACAGGTAACTTCTCCCTCATTCCTGCTGAATCAAATAACCTTGCTTTTATTTACATAAATTCTCAAATTTCTCCTTTCACACACTCTTTCAGACTCATTCACAGTTTTTACAGTTTCTCACTGAAATCAGCCACCAGTGCTGTATCATCAGCGAACAAAAACTGACTCACTTCCCGGTTCCTCTCATTCCCCACAGACTGCAAGCTCGCCCCTCTCTCCAAGACCCTTGCATTTACCTCACTCACCACTTCATCCATGAATAAATCAGATAACCATGGTGACATCCCACACTCCTTCCGCAGATCGACCTTCACTGGAAACCATTCACTCTCCTCTTTTCCTACTCGTACACACGCCTTGCACTCTTGATAAAAGCTTCTCACTTCTAGCAGCTTACCTCCCACGTCATATATCACTGATACTTTCTACAAAGCATCTCTATCAAAGCGTTCATATGCATTCTCCAGATCCGTAAATGTCACATATAAATCCATCTGTTTTTTAAAGTGCTTCTCACACACATCTTCAAAGCAAACACCTGATCCACACATCCTCTACCATCTCTGAAACCACACTGCTCCTCTACAGTCTGATGCTCTGTACGCGTCTTCACTCTCTCAATCAGTATCATCCCATACAACTTACCAAGTATACTCATCAAAGGTGTATGGGAGGGCAGTGATTAAGAGGATGAAGATATGTACAGAGCATCAGATTGGGAAGGAGTAATATGGCTTCGGAAGTGGTTGAGGATCATTTTTCTGTCATCTAAAAGCTATTCATTTCTGCTCGAAGATATGGAAATACCTCAGAGCGTCCTGCTGTAAGGGCAACTAACCCAAGAGGTCAAGATATATTAGAAAAGAATTCTATTTACACTAGTGCAGTATGTCAAGTGTCTCAGTCTAGCATATTTCCAGAAGCACGTTCCCGTGTGTGGAGGTTCCTTTGTACGTTTTTCCATGAGCCATTGGACGCTGGGGTGTGTACGACCATAGTAACACCCTCAAGAACTTATGGTCGATAGGGATCATATCTCTGCCATCATGTTTACATGGGGGAAGCTTCAAAGAAATAAATAGACCCGAGACACCAGAACATAACAAGCTCCGTCACAGCAAGTAAGCTTTCACAGCACCTCCTGGGTCAAGCGTCTGGCCTCAGACACGTCCTTACAAGACTTGGACACATGTAGACCACATTCCTCCGCTGGTCTCAACCAAAATGTTTACATAGAACTTGGTATGCCTAGATATCCCTTATTCTTTGTGTACTGAATACAGTTAAAACACAGACGAGGACACCTTTTTACTGGTTGTCGCGATGTTACTAAGAATCACAAGATATATCCGTGGATAAACGTAATGTGGTAACGCTTAAACTCTGGTTATAGTGAAATGCACTGTTGTCAGTTTGAACACCGCTGTAGTGCTGCATCTCCTCCGTAAAGTGTTAGTGTTAAGAATGAAAATGACGTTTTATATGTATTTATATTCGTATTGTTTTTGACCTTCGATTCGTAGAGTAACGATGGATCAAATGTACAGATACGTCTAGAGTCTTCCCGTTATTTAAAAGGCCGTGAGGATACTCGGCATTTGGATGGAAGAGCATTATTAGATAAGAGATGTTCAAAGACATGTTTGGCTGTTAAGCAACTGTTTATATCTAAAAAATTATTGTTTCCTAGTCTTTGATACTTCAAAATTTTTCAAGTTACGGCAGTTTACCCCTGGGTTGCGCCTTTCATACCAGCTGGAAAAAAAGGGAGAAAACTTAAAGATGAAATGTTAGCCAACAAGACCGCTACAAAGCAGCACACTCCCACCAAATGTCTGTCGCGCTCCTCCTTCAGCTAGCCGTAAAGCCTTCCTAAAGTAGTCAACATAAAACACGGGGGGTCCTCAGTCCACGCCAGACCAAACAGCGGCGGTGTGAGCGGCGTCGCCCTAACGATATGTAAACCCAAGCTCTCCCAGCTCTCTCAAGACCCTCTTTGTGAGTAGGTCATGATTATTGCCTGCTGTTTACACGAGACCCCAGCCACCCACCAGGTACCCCCTCCCGCCCCCCTGACTGACCGAGAAGGTTTCTTTACGGTGTGGTCTCCCGCCACCTCCTCTCACGTTCTCCAGGAAAATTTCGGTTTTATTTTTGTACTTTCATATTACTTTCTCTTTGGTTCTATCATAAAGAAAAGTTCTGATTTTAATCTCTATAAGATTAATGCAATCTCGATATGTACTCCACCAGTCCTCAGCTACCTCGCCTTTCTGTATATGCCACAGATGAATAGCTTGACAATCCAGTCAACAACACAGTCGCCACCTCTCTTATGAACATCAGCTAAAATCCCATCCACACTTGACGCTTGATCACATGTCATCTTTTCGTCATCCTATTTCCCATTGCTCACTCTGCATCGTAACCCATACCAAATACAGCACACTAGATAGTTTCCCAAGCTGTCTAAACTATTCAGCAGTCCTTGTAGATAGTCATGCCACACACCTCAATGCACTGTTTACAGGAATATTTCCTCTCCTCCTGGTTTGATTTAATGTCATCTTAAACCAATCTTTAAATTTCTCCTGGTATCTCTACACGCACTTTCCTTTCCCAGGCTCGCTCACTTTCACCACTTCTTTCAAACATATGTCCTCTCCTCTTATTCTAATATTTTCATTAGCTTTCACAATTTACTAAACAAAGAATTACCAAAAATTCCTCCTTCGTCCCCCCAGAGCTGTCACATCTGAGAACCTCTCTTTTGTAAACAAGCTTTTCAGTAAAAGCATAATCCAATACCAGTAATACACACAGTCCTCAACCATACTCATTCCCATACAACTTATGTGCACATTTTTGTTGGAATCATATATTCCCAAACACCTTTGCTCCTTAAGCAATCAACTTGATAACCTTTTCCCCATTTACTCCCACCAGGGACCTATACTCCCCAGCCTCACCATTAATTGCCACATCACCCACCCCAGATCCAGGTACTCTCGTACAAAGATACGATTCTTTGCATCGAAAATGCCAGACCATTCACTCAGCTTCTACTGAGATGCTTCCTTTTCTTTATGACTCCTCTCACTACCAGGCGCGTAAGCACCAACAATCACTTGCCTCTCGTGTCTGCTTTAGTATTAACCCACAAAAACTTTGAACTTACACGTGTCGCATAGCCATTTCTTTTTCAGACGTGCCATCACTTCTTTAGCTTTCGTCCTCTCACTCACCTGGAATTATATATACCCTTTGGACATATCCGAGCCACTTTCCTCGATTAGAGGAGAGCATTAGGTTTCTCTCAACGAACATATCACCTGAATTTATCTCTTCCTTCTCTTCATCCTGCCCACAAACACTCACACACACCAATACTAAGACTTCGAGGACAACTCTGAGTTTGGGTCTCTCTTGTGGTCCTAGTTGTAGGAGTTCATAATACAAGAGGGAAAGGTATCCAGCGTCCTCCTCCTTATCTCCTACTCTTGATCTTGGTGGTGGATTTCTGCAATACGTAGGAATTATGTGGGAAGTGATGGTACTCCCCTCTCTCCTGAGGAGAAGAAGAAACTTAGAGGAGAAAAAAATGATAAGAGGAGGAATAATATTCATAATGACAATGATACTGATACTACTACTACTACTACTACTACTACTACTACTAATAATAATAATAATAATAATAATAATAATAATAATAATAATGATAATAATAATAATAATAATAATAATGACAATAATAATAATAATAATAATAATAATAATAATAATAATAATAATAATAATGATGATAATGATAATAATCATGATAATAATAATGATAGTAATGATTATAATAATAATGATAATAATAATGATAATAGTAATAATGATAATAATAATAATAATAATAATAACAATAATAATAATAATAATAATGATAATGATAATAATAATGATAAGAAGAAGAAGAAGAAGAAGAAGGAGAAGAAGAAGAAGAAGAAGAAGAAGAAGAAGAAGAAGAAGAACTAGAAGAAGAAGATAAGAAAGGAAATACGAAATATAAAACAAGAAGGGAGAAACAGCACAATCCGTTTACTTACTTCACTCACAGACACTAGAGGAAGATGAAGGTCTTCACAACCAGTCAGTGGGATTTATAATGGCCACGATCTGATTATATTGCGAGACTTTAACGTACTGTTATTTGTAACTACCCACTCGCGGGGTCCCTTCTCTACTGTCATTCAGCAGTTTAAGCTGCACTGTTCATCTACCACTCCTACTGTATAAGCACTTCTTTACATCATTTCTAGACAGGTTTCTTAAACAATTTCACGTTTTATCCTCTGGTGGTATTATTCCTACACCTTTGGAAAAACTGTTCACTTTACGTCATCAATCTGGTTTAAAGACTAAATGATTGTGATCAAGGAATCCTTCACTTTTCGTGGGGAAATTTATGTCGTCTAGCCATTCCTTATAACACATTTCGCGTTGGGATATCCTTACATCGAGAAATGGAACCCAAATAATCCAGGTTAGGTGATATATGGATATGATCATTTTTGGTGCCATTGCCCTCCTCTGGACCTTCTGTATTAACTCTTTGTCTTTTAGGCGCGTTCACTTGAGTATATTCTAGTTTTGCCCTTACACAGGATATGAACAGCTGACTGAGGATATCTTTATTCATGAAGGTGATCGCTGTTCTATTACGTGCCACCAGACAGTTAGTCAGTCTTCCTCAGTATTCTCATATGTGGTGCTCCTACTCTGACGATAGGCTATGGACGGTGTGTGCTGCCAGGTCTCCTGCAGCTTATGTCTTGCAAGATGATAATCGTATCGAGGCCTTCTTTCACTGTGACCCATCCTCATTACTTTACATCTATTTGCGATGAACTTCGTCAACCATGGAGCTGGGTGTGTGTGTGTGTGTGTGTGTGTGTGTGTGTGTGTGCGTTTTCGTTTCTACATGTATATATGCTCTAGCGTTACCTAATGGCGTCCTTAACGATCACTTTAGATATACAGTTTTAAGGGTAAGTTGCAGGATAATCTGCAGTGCGGCGCCACCAGCTGTTGCACCGACGCTTAATGTTATATGGAAATCCCCGTCTCATGACCCTGGCGCCCTTGACCTTGGTGATCATCCCGCCTCCCACACGTCTGGCTCAGGTCGTTGTTTTGATTCCACCCATACTGTCAGTCTGGTCTTGATGGTGTTCGTGCTTTATGTCGGTCTTTTTGTAATGTTCTTGTCAACTTTTTTACGATATTCTCACTCTTTTGGTAAATCCTGTGCCTTGCCCCTACTCCTCTCTCCCGCACATCCTGAACTTCCCAGTCGAAACGTCTCCACGACTCATAACCCCCACCTCTCCTACACCCACCATCTACACTCTGGATAAAAATACACACATCATCATAGCTCTTATGATCTTCAATGCAAACTGAGTGTAATTGAGATATTTCATCCTCATCCAATTTCCTAAAGTGCATGGAGGTTTTAGTCTGTTTTTCACGAACAAATGTAGGGAGCAATTCTGGATACATCATATTCCCTCTAATGCACACATTAACTCTGCTTCTAGAACACACCCAGCACCCTCTGTGTCCACACTGGCTAGGGTCCTGACATGCTGGCTGAGAGAGTGGAGGGTGAGGAGGAAATCTCTGCTGTTCTATCCTGTTTCCATGAGGCATTTACAAGACATTTACTGTCCTCCATCAAGTGATCTCATAAATCATCAGGTGATCTATCATTTGTCTTTGTAGATGTTCTCCACCCTTCATATTTTCTCCACTTCTTCACCATCATAATGCCTCACATTCTCTGCACTCACCACATTCTCTCTACTATTCTGCTCTTTCCATCACAGATACTCCTCCACTCTTGAATCCTCATCACTCAATACAACTTCTCTAATCCCTCATATTACATCCTGCACACCTACACTCCACCGCATCTCCGTTACCCCAACATCACTGATCTCTTAAGTTCCCTCCACTTTCCACACTTCTCTATCCTTCCCAGTCCCTATAGTTCACATATCATCCAAAACCTCCCCCTTCTTTTCCCCACGATCCTTCATCCTCCACATTACCTCCTCTGCTCATATTCTACTTGCTAATTACGTCCATTATCACGATAACCCTCCCACGTCTCATATTTCCTCCAGTCATAACTTCCCTGCACTTCCCACATCCACTTTACCCATTACATTTCTCAGTCCTTCACATCCTTTCCCCTCTTCTGGGTGTAGCGCTTCCCTTGTTTCTCACCTCAATTGCCTCTTGACCTCAGTTTTTTCCTCCTGAACTTCAGTCGAGTGCGAACGTGTTCTTCGTGTTTCCTCATGTCAGCCATCACCACAGCTGACGCCCAGTCCTCGCTTCGTATGTCCACCTGAGAAATTGATTTTACCGAGGATTTCCCACGGTAACCGTGTGTACGTCGGGATGTGCAGTGAACACGGTAAATGCCTTACCACTTTTTAAAAAACGTTGAGAAAGGCTCATAGGTCTGTCCTCATTTCACAATACTGTACGTTGGGAGCCACAGTAGAATATACTGATTTTTAAGAGTACATTGATTGACGCATATTGATTCTATATTATATACTTTGCTTTAACATTCCGAACAGAGTCTCAAAATATCAAGCGACTACTAATGCCCAAGACAGTAAACACTCTCATTACTCGCCAGTTGCTTTGTGTTCACCCTAAATAAAGATAAACACATTACTACACTTACCAGACACACCAGTCGTGGGCCAATCAGGCCTCCTGTTGTCTGTCTTTCTCATGTAAATTTCATACAAATTTTAGAGGACGTTCTGGGGAAGAAAGGTAAAGTCAGGTAAAATACTGATACACTGCCTTTCATTCTAGGGCCAAAGCATGTCGCTCTGACTAACACCATTGCCAGAACGTAGTGTACTATAGCTTCGTGCTGCACGATGCAATAAGACACTAGGGTTGCTGCAAGTATTCTGTTTTCCGTTCTTTCCTGTAAAACTCCAAGCTCAATTTCCTTCAGTAATGTGTTGCTTTGTTTCCATTCTCTTTCCTGCTGACTACTGTTGTCGAGGTTGGAAGGAGAGACTTCTTGCTGTCTTCTCCCAACCTCAGCCATACTGATGTAGAAACTTATGGATATCCTGCTTGAAGGCCAAAAGGCTTTCTGTTATCTGTATTCCCTGTGTGCTCCACCTCTCAAGCCTCAGCATTCCTAACATTTTCTCCTGTACTCACAGCCTCTCCTTCCCACACTTCCACATTTTCTCTCTCCCTTCATTGCCCACACCTGTCCCGCTCCCTTGGTTCTCTTACCCCGAACCTTCCCTCCACAAAGACACCCCTCTTTTGCCTATCGTTGGGCCGGTGTCCTGTTTCAGTAATGAGATACCGCGAGATAACAAAGGCTCGTGCGACCTGAGGGTGATGTTTATCAACACCTCACTACTGTCCCTGGATCATGTGATCTTATGTTATCGTCTCGTTACAGCTAATCAGAAGAATAATCATCTGTTAACAAAGACCTTCACGAGGAGAAAACACCTTTTGTTTCATCCTGGAAAAGTAGTAAAAAGGAATCTTGAGTACTCCGGGTTTTTCACGTATTTCTAATTTTCTAAACTATATGAAGACTTAGACAAAAGACTATATGAGGATACAGGACTATATGAGGACTTAGACAGAAAACTATATGAGGACTTAGACACAAGACTATATGAGGACTTATACAGAAAACTATATGAGGCCTTAGACGCTAAACTATATGAGGACTTAGGCACAAAACTATGTGACTTATACACTAAACTATATAGTGGCTAAGACACAAGACTATATGAAGACTTAGACACAAGACTATATGAGGACTTAGACACTAAACTGTATGAGGACTTAGACAAAAAGACAGATGTTACAAAACATCCGTGCGAGAAGTAATGTAATTATGTTCTTTTTCATTTTCGACGAGTATATGGCCACCAAAAATGTACTACCAAGAAAATATTCTATGCTCCCGGTTGGTTGGACTGAAAATTGAGATGGTGTTGACTATTGTGTGACACATTTTCATGAATGCTGTTGTTGCTGCAGTCTATGCTGAAAGTTAGAAGAGATGAGAACGTACCTCTGGCTGAGAGAAATGATACCACCCGGTGAGCTGAGCTGGAGACTGAGAGAGGTAATGTTGCTTTCCTGCAGGCATACGGGGGCAGTGTCGGTCCTGGTTCTGAGAGAGAGTGGAGGATATACTGACGAACGTTGGGCTGGAGACTACGAATAATGAAGCTGTTTGTTATAGACTGGAAGACGAGAGAGGGACATTGTTGCTAGATAAATCAGAGGTACAGGAAGTTGTTGCTGCTTTTGTTATTGAGAGCTGAGAAGGGTAGTGTAGTGTTTTGCCTGGAGCCAATAGCATGTGATACTGATGCTTGGGATGGAGTCTGGATGAGGTGATCTTAGAACCTGACGTTGTCCGATGATGTTTATCATACTGGATGTTCAGCGAGGTGCAGTAAATGCTTTTATTTGTACTAGATTAATAGGAAGAGATGGTGGATGTTGTTAATTGTATTGAGTGTTTAGAGAGGTATAATCGATGTTGTTTTATTTACTTGATATTCAGGAAAGTGATACTGATGGTTATGCTAGAGACTGGAGTAGGCATTACTACTGGTTGTGCTCCGGGCTCTGGGTTATATTGCTGGTGGTTTTTCATGAGAAATGACAGACGTATGTTGCGGGATGAGGGAGGTGATGCCACCAAGCTCTTCATAAATGTTTCATATTAATGATGGGCGTCTGTAGTCGGCCCCTGTGCCATGCCTTGCGTCGACCGTTTCCTAATATGATCCTTGTATGGCGTCTTCCCATGAATGACTTTGCCCCTTGCTTGACTAACCCCGTAGCTTATCATGGTCTCGATCCTTACACGGTTCCTGATATTACTTGGTATCTTACCAGTCTCTCTCTCTTTACTTTCCTCGTTTCCTGTCCTCTAAATCCTTTGTGGCCGCCATTATGGCTGTGCTGAGATATGGCTCTACGCCAGAACGGAGTCCCTGACCTGAGGTGGCCCCTTGGCTTGACATTGTGAGTCGTGCGTTGCTGTCCTTACTCTTTCGTGGTCGATTACGTTTTATAGTCATGTTTGGATCAAGAGCTGGACCATCCAGAGCAATGTATGACGTTCCCGCAGATCATCCCACTCTATGCAGAAGGAGGAAACAAGAACCCGTCTTCCTCCCTGGATAAGCCCAACATAATAAACCTCGAATTGTTCACGTTTGCAATTAAGTTGAAGTTGTTGGTAGAATTTTGATAACGTTCACGTAAGAAGTGTTCATCCTGATGTATATATGATGCTTCCTACTGTAGAATTTCCTATCCTTCGAAACTGAATGATGATTTTATCATCTGACACAAGAGGATGACGATGTGGTTATCAGTATTTGAGACATCGTCTTCCATCTGGGTATAGTATGCAATTCTGTGTCACCGTAGCTCAGTATTTTTCGGTTTGTTTCTCAAGAAGATCCCACATTTGGCGATTTTGACTGGCTTTCCTGAAAACATTTTCTCCACCGTTGTCTGATCTCTACTGATGATTAGACAGGACAGAAATGATCACACACGATTACCGTAAGCCTTTTTTTTGTCGGGCACTTCATGATAAACTAATATTCATATGTTCTATTAGAAATAACATGTAATTTGGTGTCATTTATCAAAAGATTTGTATGGCTTCTTTTGGAACTCCTGCTCCATCTTTATGAAAACATTTAGAGAAGTATGTAATGCATTCTGATAAGAGACTGCCACACAATTGTACAAATCTGAAACAAAGTAACTGTAGTATGAGGCAGCGGGCGATGGAGTATCATCATGAGATCTGTTTTCGATTAGCGATAAAATGTCTTGTTATCTGTCCTAGATCCCCTCGCCGTCTCCGCGCTCTGCCAGACATTTTCTTTTCCTGAAGATCTGGATTTATCTGGCTCCCTCCTCTTCACTTCCCATCCTCTTTCCTGTAGCCAACCACAACCCCTCTCCCTCCGTCTCTCAACACATATACACATATTTCCTTTAAGTACTTCCTCTCACATCTCTCTCTCTCTCTCTCTCTCTCTCTCTCTCTCTCTCTCTCTCTCTCTCTCTCTCTCTCTCTCTCTCTCTCTCTCTCTCTCCGTATAGCCATCCTTCACCAACAGCTTCCTCCAGTCCTTACCCGTCTTTCTCTTCCTCATCTTACCCATCTCCCTCTCTCCTTCCATACACTAATGAGCAGCTCATCCCTTCCCTGCAACATTAACAGTCACGAGGACGGGAACTATCAGCGTCCGGGTCCCCAGGGATGGAGCAGTTGGCCTATACAGGTCCCTCCTGTGACTTACACTGGTATCTGGTGCGGCCGTAATCCACGAGGGGCGCGACGCGCGGTCGTGTATGTGATTGTTCCTGGAATGAATATGGCTCGGGGAAATCGGAGGAAATTCACGCTCAAGGACGAGGCTCCAAGGGAAACCGATGCTGAAGTATGAGGTTATTCTTCATTCGTCGATGGCTCAGGAATCGATGGAAAGTGACATGTAAGAATATGTTCTCGGATCCCTCAGTATGATGTTATTTTTCAGTTTGTTTACGGCTGATGATACGGTGGAAAACGAGGCTTGAATTCTTTTTTTTATCATTAGAGTGTGAGGTGGAGACACCCTGAAGTATGGCGTGCTCCTCACCGTGTGTGTGTCTGGTCAGGCTCGGGCAGAGGTCTATTCATCTCCATAGTGTTTTGCTGTGTTCCTCCTGCAGGATAGTGCCGCGCGGGCAAACTTCCTGTTAGTGTTATCGGTTTGCTGATTACTTTCCTCAATTTCTTTTCTACCCACTTGAGATGGAACTAAAGTTTTACCTTTTAGCCTGCAAGTGAATGTGCTTCATTTTCCATTTACCAATATAATCTGCATGTAACTGATGTCTTCTTCTTGTACTAACCGTTGAAACGTAACTGTTTTGCTCTTGTGTGTAAGTTGGGAATACGTATTGTTGTACTAATTTCATCACGGAAATTAGTTGGTCTTAAATGATGAATCGTTTGCATCATCATGTTTATGACACCATTGCAAACACTCTTGGTATAGCAAGATAAAGGCATTCGTCTTAGCAACACTTCAGGATGAACGGGATGTGCCTCTCTTGTGCCACTGTTCAGTCGACTCGACTCTTGTTAGATGAAAACAAACGATAATCTGTCTGACTGTATCTCTCTCTCTCTCTCTCTCTCTCTCTCTCTCTCTCTCTCTCTCTCTCTCTCTCTCTCTCTCTCTCTCTCTCTCTCTCTCTCTCTCTCTCTCTCTCTCTCTCTCTCTCTCTCCAAACATATAGATATTTTCGTACGTTTCTTGTATCATTTCTCTACTGTCGTTAATCTTCACTAAACCTGACTCATAAATGTTAGGTCAAGGGCGAGTGGTGTCGAGGGTGTAGTGAAGACATGTTTCTCGGGGGTGAAGTGTAAATATGCTTTTAGAGGATGAACAGAATTTATGTTTAACGTGGGTGCAGTGAAGATGACCTTGGTGATGTCTCCCTTCGTACTGAGTATGAAGGTGAGAGATAGTGAGGAAGTGGACATCCAACATTTCCTCCCGAATGTTGGCCCATTTCGTTGCATATGTTCTATCTTAACACAACCAATGCCACTCCTTTTCACTTTCCATTTCTTACACTGAATTTTCCTTTCGTCGAGTTTTTTCTTCATTGGACAGTATTAACTTCATTCCTTCATTCTTTAACAGAATGTTTATGGTATCTCAAAATGTCCTAGTTTCTTTTGCGGTACACTTATACCTGCTGCATTTCCTAAATCCTGACCTTCCCACCACTTTCTCGTCTTCTTTCATTGACATCAACCGCGATATCTTGTATTATCCTCCTAGCTCCCACAGTCTCTACAGTTCCTACACCCCATGTTCTTCTTGCACTTCTCCACCTCCCTTACAAACGTCTCCACCACTCGTATCCCCTCAATATCCAACATCTACTCCCAGGACAAAGAATGAGGCCGTTTTGTTAAAAGTTTCTCGTACACTAAGGCAAACAGACTCTGGCGATGCTATTTTAAACTTATCCAATTTCCTGTGTGGAGGCACGGTTTGGTCTTTTCCCAGAATATTTAGAAGCTGAACGTTCTGCGTCCTGCACATTCCCTCTGTGTGTCACACGATACCTCCACTCCTCATAACCACAGTAATTCTCACAACCATTCCTCCCTCCCTCCTCTGTATCACACACTCTGTAAATGCACACCATAATTCCTCACCCCCGTCTTCTGGGCTTTCTATGCACACCCACACTCCTTCATTTCACCACTAGATATCCTTAACGATCCGAAGCCCCCTCACTCCTTGCAACTACTGTAATCCTAACACATATTTCTCACACTACAGACCTCCACTTCCCGCAATCTCTAACTCTTACAAAATTGTTCCCCAGACAACCACCACTTCCCATACTCAACCATTCCCTACATGTAGTATTTATGCACTTCTCTTTTCCCCCACTTGTTCTTACTCATCATCCTTTTCTAGACATGCTTCCATCCTCCAAACTCTACTGGCTGATTATTTCCATTAGCTTTATCTTTACACTTTTTCTCATTTCATATACCATTCCAATCCTCACTTACTATTATTTCACATCTCTACCTTGACCATTAATTTCATGAACCCGTCACACCTCCTCTGCTTCAGTTCCCAAGCTTCTCTTACATTGAAAACCCATCCACTCCCCAATCTGTCTCTTTCCCGGACACTCTCATCTCATACTTTAAGCCTTCCTCACTCCCTCCATCGCTCGCACCTGTCTTGCACTTCCACCTCACCCTCAACAAAGGCGCCTCTGCTTTGTCCATCTATTTGGCCCGTGTCTTGGTCCAGTAATGAGATGTTCTGAGAAAACAAATGCTCCTCTCGTTCGACCAGAGATGGTATCTACCTCTCTCCCTGGGATCTGTGATCTAATACTCTCATCTCGACTTTTCCAGGTACCATGACCTTTATGAACTATGTGAGGAGTTAAAAGACAAAATCAATAGAAATTTAGATGTAAGAAATATGGATATTATCTCATATCTGTGCCAGAATCACTGTGAGTATGTTCTCGAGCATTGCTGCCAATAGTATCCAAGACAATTTTCTGTTTCGTCGCTTAGCTATACTGGAAAGTGAGGTGATGCTGCTTGGCATACTTCATGTTTTTATCGCTGATGCTGATGCTGTCCATCCCGACAGCTAAAGATGATGCTTTCTTCAAGCTACGTGAGATCATGCTGCTCACTGAAGAGCCGATTGAGAGGCGTGTCACTCCTGCATGTGATGTAGAGTGAAATGATATGATGATGTAGTTTGGGCTGAAGGATAAGAAGAATAAAGCTATTCAGTGTACTGGAGGGTGAAAGTATATTTCTAAGTGGATCCGAGGCCAAGGGAAGGAGTGTTTTTACTAGGATTCATAGGGATGAGTGAGGTAATTCAGTTGATTTTTCATTAGCCTACAGTATGTGTTGTGGTTGCCTGACACGGAGTTTAGCGGAGGTGATGTTCCAATTCGTCTCATATGTTTAGTGAGGTGATGTTCATAGGTGTTCTGAAGGCATTGCTGCTGCTGCTGCTTCTCCTAGAGGCATATGGCTTTATCATACCTGGTTTTGTAAACTAGTAATTGAGTGGGATGATTTGCTGGATGATGGAAGTGATGCCCCCAAGCTGCTCTCAGTCAGTTTTGATGATCTTGGTCTCTTGTTCAATGTTGACCCAGGTCTTACGTTGTTGCTTGCCTGAAATGGTCTTCACCAGATGGTCCTTGAATGACGTCATCTCTTTCTTGACAACCAAACACTCAGTCTGATCATCATCTCACACCTCTCCTGGCGTTGTGCAATTCAGTAAGTCATTCTTGATTGTCTTTTCTTCTCCTCTGCAGACTTGCTTCCTGCCTTGAGCTGGCCAGGGCTCCTCACCTGCTGCGTGATGTGGTATATTACTTTATATTGTCCTGGCTGGATATAAGGCTAGTCTGACGTGGGTCATCCAGAGTAATTCATTAAGATCCTGCAGACCATATCAGTCGATGAAGAAGCAGGAATCGAGTCATTGTCTTTTTCGATGAATAGTGTTCAACAGAACATGACTCAAATAATTTCCAGTTGCAGTGTCTTCTGTTGTAAGTAGAATTATGATACCGTTGATGTGAGGAAAACCCAGCCTGGTGTATGAATAATCTTACATGATATAGATTTCAATATTTTTTAAATAAGGTAGTGACTCTACCATCTGACAAAGGAGGGGACGATGTCGTTTTCGATATTTAGTGACTCGTCTTCCATTTTTGGTTCAATGTTACAGATGTCTTACACGGTAGCTCAATTATTTGCTCAACATATTCCGACATGATTCATGTTGGGCTCCGTCGATTCAGCATCGTGAAAATATCTGATACTTCATCTCTACTGACAATGAGACAGGATATGAAACAAAGGATCTCACTTGATTGCCTAGTTCTTTCTTTACCCAGCAATCTGACTGTTTCGTTGCTCTGGTACTCTTTACGTGTCGCCCACGTCTTATAAACCTCTGGTTATATTACCTATTAACAATAAACACGGATTTTTGTTTCATTTATTATCAAAGTGTTTGGTTTCTTCTACTGTGGCCCCTACTCAATCCCAGCGGAATCTGTTTAGTGCAGATTACACGATAATTCTGATCATTCTCTGCCATATATGTAGCTTACTTATATGAACCGCAGTAACTCTCAGTTAAGGTACGGGTAATGGGGTATCGTTATGAGATCTGTCATCGTCTGGTGGTAGAATGTTTCGCCTTGTGTCGTTGATACCCCGCTCCATCTTCCCGGCTCCACCAGAGATTCTCCTTCCTCTGCCGAGGATCTGGACATAACTGGCTCCCTCATCGTCACTTCCCATCCTACCTCTCCTCGAAGTGTCCTGCACCCAGCCACTCACCCGACCTCTCTCTTTCCACCTCTCACTGACTCGTACACCTCGCTCTCCTTCAGCTGATTCCTCTCACATCTCTCTCTCTCTCTCTCTCTCTCTCTCTCTCTCTCTCTCTCTCTCTCTCTCTCTCTCTCTCTCTCTCTCTCTCTCTCTCTCTCTCTCTCGCCGTATAGCCATCCTTCACCAACAGCTTCCTCCAGTCCTTACCCGTCTTTCTCTTCCTCATCTTACCCATCTCCCTCTCTCCTTCCATACACTAATGAGCAGCTCATCCCTTCCCTGCAACATTAACAGTCACGAGGACGGGAACTATCAGCGTCCGGGTCCCCAGGGATGGAGCAGTTGGCCTATACAGGTCCCTCCTGTGACTTACACTGGTATCTGGTGCGGCCGTAATCCACGAGGGGCGCGACGCGCGGTCGTGTATGTGATTGTTCCTGGAATGAATATGGCTCGGGGAAATCGGAGGAAATTCACGCTCAAGGACGAGATTGTATTTTGTTCGTCTATGGCTGGGGATCTAATGGAAAAAGACGCTGAATTATGAGATTGTTCTTCGATTTTCTATGACCGGGTAATCGATGGGAAACAACACTCATGTATGAGGCTGTTCGTGGCTCGTTTACAGCCGAGGTTATGATGGGAAACTTAGCTTGGGCTGGGGTTGTCCGCGACTTATTTACGGGTCAGAGTATACCGTGAAAACCGAACAAGTTGTTCGTTATAGCAATGTTGCGACGTGAAGAAGCACACTTAAGTATCAAGTGGCTGCGCGCGCGCGCGTGTGTGTGTGTGTGTGTGTGTGTGTGTGTGTGTGTGTGTGATCAGGGTAGGGTAGAGGCGGATTCATCTCGTTAATGTTTTGCTGTGTTCCTCCTGCCAAGATGGCGGCAAAACTTCCTCCTGCCGTTATCGGTCCGTTGATTACCTTCCTCATTTTTTCCCTCCCGCAGGAGGTCGATCTCACAGTTACCTTTTTATTGGAGAATTTACAGATTTTGTTTCCTATTTCAAACATCGTTTTCTTTTTGTATCTGATTTTTTCTTTCTTATTGTGTTGACCGTCGAGAAGTTAAATTTTCTTGCTCTTAAGTGTAATATTGAAACAAGTAAGTACGACAACTTAAGTTTATGTTAGACCAAATATGGTGTTCCTAATTACTACATACTTTATGTCATTATTTTTATGACGCCATATTAAAGTTAATTTCTGGTACAGCAAGTTTACGACATCTCGTCCCAGGAACTTTGCAGGAAGTGGCTTTCTTGTGCCATGACCTAACCAGCTCGACCCTCGGGAGATTATGGCCAATAAAACCCTCTGTCTGTCTGTCTGTGTCTGTCTGTGTCTGTCTGTGTCTGTCTGTGTCTGTCTGTCTCTGTCTGTCTCTGTCTGTCTGTGTCTGTCTGTGTCTGTCTGTGTCTGTCTGTGTCTGTCTGTCTCTGTCTGTCTCTGTCTGTCTCTGTCTGTCTCTGTCTGTCTCTGTCTGTCTCTCTCTGTCTCTCTCTCTCTCTCTCTCTCTCTCTCTCTCTCTCTCTCTCTCTCTCTCTCTCTCTCTCTCTCTCTCTCTCTCTCTCTCTCTCTCTCTCTCTCTCTCCCTCTCATTTGGGCTACACTCTACATAAAGTATGTGTATTTCTTTAATTTTCCCACTTTCACTCTCTTCTCCTGCAATCAAACTTTATCTCTCATCATTTTCTCACCAACATCACCAACCCGTGCGCTCTCTCCCTCTCATTTGGGCTACACTCTTATTGCTCGTCCCTCTTCTTCTCTCTTTCCCGCTGCACGCTTCCCCTTGCGTCCTCTGCTTGATTGACCAGCTGTGTGGCAGACATGACTGAAGCCTCTGACACTTAAGGACTTTCCTGATAACTTTCGGGCTAAGTTTTAAGTCAAGAAACTTTCGCACGTTTAAAAATGTATGATCATAGACTCTAAAGTCTACAAGTAAACACGACTTGTCTATGGATTTAGTAGTCTTTCTATTGGCCATCAGTAGCTCTGCGGCGCAAGAGGAGGATCAGGTACCTGTAAACTTCTAAATGTTGTTCATAATTTTTGATTCTCGCATCAAACCAATTTTCAAGTGAGCCAAACGTCTCCATTCACATCACTTCCACGAACAACTTATTTACAGCACAAGCTGATCCCCTCTTTCGTTCCTCGAGAACACTCATCTGAAAGACCCTTAGACCTGGTAGTTCTCTCACCGCAGATATGCAACCCTTTTGCCGTCTAACTCTCCCCCGTCTTTACCTTCAGTTGCACTTCCATATATCCTCGGAAACAACACATTATTTGCCAGACGTTATACTTGCCCATATCATCACTAAAAGTCTTTCATCCACGTTTTTTTTCTAGTAATTACTTTGTTACATATACTTTTCACAGAATATTCTTCATATCCCCAGATTTCTAACTATGACATGCAAGTTGCCCATCTCTTCTGACTGCAAGGTCTGCCTTTTGAGCCTCTCAGACTTCCTGTTTGCCACAAAACAACATCCACTAATCCTTGGCTTGAGCCGTCATACACAACGTAAATTTGACAAGACAGAGAAGATCTAACTAGGATCCTAACTTGCGCTTTTACAACGATCATTTTGCAACGTATTCTACGACGACATCAAACTGTCCCTAGTG